>NC_020493.1:4712444-4737253 GCF_000184155.1 Fragaria vesca subsp. vesca | reverse complement strand
TCTCTCTCTCTCTCTCTCTCTCTCTCTCTCTCTCTCTCTCTCTCGTCCCCGAAATCAATCTTGCTTCCGTCCGGACCTCTTCTCAACCTCCGGCTCTGGTGTCCTCCACGGCGGCTTGGGCCCTCTATATCTGGCTAGCGAGCTCGCCGGACTGAGGACTCCTTTTCTCGGAAGATTTTTGAGCCCATAACAGGATGGCCGGAGACTTCAGTTGTGCAGGGTTTGAGTTGAAGGGTCGGTTCGAGTAGTGGGTGACCAGGTGACCATCCAAATGAGGTCGTTTTGTGTGGGTTATTTGATAGGCTTATGTCTTGGCTTTGGACGGAATGCAACAAAAGACATCTTATTTCTCTGTATATGATTTGTGCTCTAGTTTAGCGCAGAAGAAGCTGTTCAGCTAGATGCCTTGAACTCTTGAAGTACAATGACCAACCACATCCAGATTATAGCTTGATGAGGTCATGTACATGGCATTAAGCTTCTAATTTTTGTTTTTGTGGGCTATGGATCTTTAAGATACTAATATTTTTGCTTTATGTTCCGCATCAGTGGAGATGATACTGAACTCCACACAGTTGAGATACAATCACTAACTAACCATTGTAAACCTTTTTGAATTCCAAAAGCATAATTATGTCTTCTATGAATTAGTATATTAGGGTAGCCAAATCTGGATTTTTGTCATGTGAACACTTTATGATTCAGAGTTCAATATCTAATGCTCACAGATCAAAATTGGTTTTTATCAAGTTTAAGGAACTTTCCGACTAAAGCATGCTTCAGCTGCAGACATGGTGCCACTTACTTCAAAAAATTTCAATTAACAGTCATGTCTCGGTACAATGATTTAATGGAAAGAGGCAGAGTCATGTCTGTAGAAACATAACAAATGCTCACATGACTCGGCCTTCTAATGATTTAGCAAGTCTGCAACTAGACTAATCAAACATAAATGAGAAGTGACAAAGATCAAAGAAACTTGAATCCAAGAAACTTGTACTGCATATCAGAATTATGAGTCTTTCTGGACATCCTGGACATCCCAACACCAAATCAATGTCATGATGTACAGACAACCCCACCTTCATTCCTCTCAAGTCGGCACGCAATTGCACCAACACACATATCACTGAAATATGCTGCCGAAAACAGAAGTAACAACAAAACTCTCAATCACCAGAATAATTGTCAACGTGCTCGTGCCTTCAAAAAGCAATTCAAAACAAGTTTTATGGAGACGAAACACAGTCCCACTTTGGGCAACTGTTGATGTAACGCAATTCAAGCTACCGGTAATCAGAAGAGTCAAAGAGAGATTTCGGTCCCAGAGCAAATGGGTCTTCTGCGTGGAGGACACCTCCACACCGGAGCCGGAGGTTGGGAAGAGGTTCGAACAGAGGCGAGATTGATTTCCGGGACGAAAGAGAGAGAGAATGGGATGAGAATTTGATCGAGACAGTAATAAGAGAGTAGATGAGAAATAGCCTTGTTAACATCTTGACCGTCTATGAAAAATGAACGGTCTAGATCTTCTTATTAGGAAATATTAGCAAAGGTTTATTAGGAGAGGATCCAGATCCTCGTTTGACCCTTTTCTAGTTAGTATCAGAACGGTCCCTCTTTGATTACGTCTCCCAGCGTACTAAGTCCAGACTTGGTTTATCGAATTGCTATATGAAAAATTCTGATCAGCTACGGCCTCGTACCATTCCAAGTGCCTGCAGTGGGTGTTGGACCGCATTAAACAACGACCTGAGCTCTCTCTCTCTCTCTCTCTCTCTCTCTCTCATGGTAGCAGACAAGGCGGAAGACGCGGCGATTCTGGCCGCAGCTCTGCGTGGCCGTTACGTCAGCAAGAGGGCTCTTAAGGTCTCAGGTACCCACCTTCAAACTAGACCCTGAAATTTGCTTCCTTTATGCTTTTGGAGCTTTGGGTTTTGGTTTGTGAAGTGACTCTGTGTCTGGGTTTCACAAGAGGAAGAAGAGATTGAAAAGATTGGGCTTGTTTATGTGTTGGGGTTTTGTTACTGATGCTTTTGTGAATAGGGTTAGTGTTTTAAACTGAAAAGATTGGTGCTTTTGATGAACTGTGTTGATTAATGCTGATAATATCAGAACCTATTTGAATGTAAAATTTGCTCATACAGGTGTTATGTTACTGTTAGTATGATGGTGGAATATTGGTAGTTGCCAAAAGGTCACAGAACCTAATAGACATGGGAAAAGCATATGGATTCTCTGCACCCTTATGCATATAACTACAGTTTTGTCAATAATGAAGATGAGACATATTTGATTGATTCTTCTAAGAAATCCTCTGAAATTTCAGGACTTGTGGTTGACTAATGGCATACTTCAGCACCTAACATGGAATGATGTTGAGGGGCAATGGACAGAGTTGTGGGCAGCGCCAAAGTTCAGTGTCACCCATACGGACATTGTGGCACCTTCAGTGAATGTAGTCTTGACAATATACAATCCGAGTGTTCATGTTTGCCAGGGTATCAACCAAATTCTTCAGTGAATTGGTCTGAGGGGATCTGGTCAGATGGGTGTGTGAGTAAGCAGGTAGAAGAATCTGACAAGTGTGGAAAGAAATTTGTGAAGGTGGAACATGTGAAGCTTCCATATGCATCAATATCAGCTTTGCTGGACACAAAGATGGGTGAAAGTGAGTGTAAGAAGAACAATTGTTCATGTGTCGCATATGCAAGTCTACAAATTGATGGAGGTGGTGGTTGCATGGCATGGTATGGGGAATTGATGGACAGTTTAATATTGGCAGAGCAGGGAAAAGATTTCTATGTTCGAGCAGATGGAACTGAGTCAGGTACTACTCAAATGAGATTATGATTTTGCTAGGCATCACCGTACTGGAAATTTTGGCTTGCATGTAAATGCTCCTTGTCATGGTGATCTGTTTTTAATTTCTTACTTGCTTTCACTTGCAGCTGAGAATGACAGAAAACCAAGAGGTTTCCTTAGAAGAAGGGGAACTCTTGTTGTTCTACTTTTACCTGTTCTGCTGGCACTTTTTCTTATCATGTTGGCCTATTGGTGGCTTATCAAGAGAAAGACTGAAGGTACGTATGAGAGGTTCAACTCCATTAAATTGTCTTTGTTATTACAAAGTTATAACAGGAGCAGGACTAGTTATATTAAGAAATTGTGGATATATCTTGACCTCTGTATATTATGAAATTTCAAGAAGTGTAGCAAGTAAAGTCTCTAATGCATGTAAACTTTATTCTTTGATTGTGTCCAATTATATTTAGTTTACTTGGTCACTGACTTGAGGATTACTCTTAGGAGCATATTACATCCATCAAGGAAGAATATGATTGTTGAGATTTCAGAATCCAGAGTTCATTTTGAACTACTTGGGGCAATGAGCACTAGAATATAAAATACACACAATAGTACCTAGTATTATATTAGTGATCAGGATTGCTACATAGATTGCTGCATATCATTGACACATTTATTCAATCATTATTCCTGCATATAAACTTGGTCTGACTATACTCTCCAATTTGCTGGTTATTACTCTTGGTAAATTTAGATTCAGGATTACTATTTTTCAAACAGATGAAGTTTTATGCTAACTTTGATAAAAAAAACTCATAGCCCTTTACTTTGCTACCACCATCATATCTAGTTCATTGTTCTTCCTACAGTGAGTGGAAGAGGTGTGATGCTTTGCTCATGCCTGAAGAAGTTATAAGGATCCACTTTGGTCTTAATTTTTATCAGTCTGTTGAAGTTGTCCTTGAAATACCTATAACCCCAAGAACTTGCTTCAATGAAACTTAAATTGCTCTTCTTGTTGATCCCCAAATCAAGGTCCCTATAGTTCACATATGCTTGCCTCGGAAACATTGTGACATAAGGAGCCATGTAGTTGTAAAGCTTCCTAATCCAGTCCATGTGCTTTGCCTCGTCTTGATTTGCAGCTTGCCATATAGTCAGGTACTGAATCTTGAAGAGGACTCCTTTCCTGTGAGGGAAAGGTGTATCCGACTCCGATATCTTGCTCATCATTCCCCCATATGGTGTCCAAATCAACACAGGATTGGTTTCTTCCATCAACCTTTTCCTCAGTCCCTCAAGCCCGGTCTCAGGGATCGGATCTTTGACAAAGTCTGATTTGGCTTTGAAGTAACTCCTGGTTGTAGATTTTCCTTGGAGCAGAATCTCTGGTTGAGTTCCATTAGGATAGTTTGCAATGTACATCACAGATTTGATCCAACTGGTTTCAGTACAATCTTTTCGGGTCAATCCCAGTTCCGGGAAGCCTGTTTGCATAACATAGAGGAGTCTTTCAACCCCTCCGAGGAACTGAGCTTGGTAAAGAGTTGTGACAGTTCTCTTGCCACTTTTGCTGTCACTTGTTAGTTGTATGATAACTCTAATAAAAAGATCTTCATCAAGCTCAGTAGCAGCCACTTGTTGCCACCTATGTAGGAGCTTTGTTCCATCTTGTTCCAAGGTCCTGGCAACTGTAAAAACTGTCACAGTTGATGGAACTGGAACCAGCTTTATCTTCCACCACAGGATAATTCCAAAGCTTGCTCCTCCACCTCCTCTGATTGCCCAAAACAGGTCCTCTCCCATGGTCTCTCGGTCAAGAATTCTGCCGTCTACATCAACTATTTGAGCATCGACAGCATTATCAACCCCAAGGCCATATTTTCTCATCATGGAACCATATGCACCTCCGGTTATATGACCTCCCACACCTAGACTCGTGCAAAGACCGGCGGGGAAGCCATGTGTTGCGCTTTGCTCTGCAATTCTGTAGTAAACTTCGCCAATGGTGGCACCAGCTTGAATCCATGCACTGTTCTGTTGGATATCAACATTAACTGATCGAAGTTTGGCAAGATCTAGGACGATGAAAGGTGTTTCAATTTCGGACACATAGGAGAGACCCTCGTAGTCGTGGCCTCCACTCCGGACTCTAAGATGTATTCCCAGCTGTTTTGAGCAAATAACAGCAGTTTGAACATGGGAATCATGTGTTGGTGTAAAAATGAACTCTGGCTTTGGTGCTGAAGGGACTACGTATCTGAGGTTCTCCGCAGTTGATTGTAGGATGGTGGTGAAGGCAGAGTTGTTTGGGGTAAAAATGGTGCTTGAGAATGAAATTGAAACCTTAGAGTGATACGAGAGGCACTGGCTAAAAACGTCTTCACTAGATGATGGAGAATGTGCCAAAGAAGATGAAGACGATAGCAGGAGAAGAAAAGGAAACAGCAGAAACTTTGAACAGTTTGGAAGCACCATGCTGCCTTGTTTAACTCTCTTGGTACTTATGTTGAGGAATCAGCTTAGTGTGTGTTGCTTTATAGAAGCATGAAATGTGTCTTGGTATCACCTTGATGAGCTAATGCAAATGTCATGTGATGTTGGTGTCAGTCCTTTGGGGTAAATAGTCTTCACAGTGTTTTGTGGATTATTATTTAACACCAGAGTGTCCTATAACGTGGCCTCCCCAGTCCCCACTACCAACTGGGATTGCCCACTGAGCCTACTATGGCTAACATGACTCGAGGCTTTCGATTGTGGTGTTGTTGAACACTTGAACAGTTGAACCTGAGGCTTGAGTAGAGGACCTAAAGATGGATGAAATGTGTTGTGCTGTACAAGAAATTCTATCAATGGATTGATGTGTTAAATTTGCAGAGAATTGCCCCTGTTATGTGTCTCATCAGCACGGTGTAGTCCACTTCAAAAGACCTATTGATTTAGGCGCAATGCTTCTCCAAGAACCACTAGCTTTGTGTTGGCAACTTTAACACCTAGCCTTGATAAGTTGGTAAAGATTATCAATGATTAACTTCTAGAGTGCATCATTTTCTGTATTGGGTTACAAGTGCCAGAAGCAGATTCACAGTATTGAAACATGGAAGAATCTGAAGAGACATCTTGATTATTCCTAATTGCACTGATTGAGCTCAATCCAAGGAAAGAAATAACACAAAATAAGCAACATACAGTATGATCTCATGGACCTTTTTTTTCGGTAAAAACTGGTTTGTTGTTTGTTAATCGCATTCATGGTTCATTTTTATAGAGCTATGTCATAAGAATAACTGATTTGTTGAAGGGACCAAGTACCTGAGGATTTGTTCATAAGAATAATCTTCTTCGTAGTGAAAGATTCAAAAGGGATAGCAACAATTCAAGCAAATTTCAATGCATTATTTCTAGGAACCATTGATCAATTAGTCCGATTGATTGGCTCCAGAGTTAGGTTTGAAGCCCAAGGACTGCAGGGAAATGAGTTGGATACAATCCATTTTGGACACTAGAAGGCTAGGAAAAAACCGGAAGAAACAGACAGACCGAGAAAGAACTAGAAGTGCATTAATCAACTATATATGCATGCAATTTGACACATAGCTACTTATTTTGCATGCAAACACGAATCATAAGCAGAACCAAATGCCAATGACAAGGAAGCAAGCATGCAGCTACCTACTTCAATCAATTACAGTAAATTGGTTTGAGTTACCATGTTAAATTAGTAGAAATTTCTGACAATTTATCATATATATAAGGCCAGGGCGTCAGACCTTTTGTTGATCTCTTCTGGTGTAGATTGGGACTCGGTGATTGTTTAGCAATATCCATGAAAATATAGCCAGAAGTACAAGAGGTTGCTTACATTACATGTCGACACATTGTGGGTAACTTGGCAATGGGCATTCGATAAGGCACAGACTTTAATTGATGAATACCGACAGAAGTAAATAAAAAAAGGCCAAAACTGGTAGATCCTCTTGTTTGCTGCATAGTAATCATCACTAATTTCACTTTAGCTCTTTGTTTATATGCAGTGTAGCAGGATAACAAGCCGAACGTACTAAGCATATAAGTGCATGAAGCAGATGTATATGTGTGGCCAACCAAAGACGTCTCAAGCTCAAATCTGCAAGAGATGGAGTTCTTAGTACTAGTGCTTTCTTTGTTTCTGAGTTTAGTTTCATGTGCAAGTTCTGATCCAACCACTGAACCTCTCAGGCTGTGCATGACAACTCAACTCAGTTACTACAGCGAAGTCTCTCAAATTATCCACACCTCAAACTCATCTTCTTATTCATCTATCTTGAAATCCTCACAACAAAACCCTAGATGGCTAAACTCCACATCAAAGCCTCTTCTCATTCTAACACCTTTCAACGAGTCCGAAATCCATGCAGCTGTGCTGTGCAGCAAAAAACGTGGCATACAAATCAGGGTCAGAAGTGGAGGTCATGACTATGAAGGGCTCTCATATCTCTGCAAGACCCCCTTCATCATCATTGACATGATCAACTTCAAGTCCATTGATATCAACCTTGCAGATGAAACAGCTTGGGTTCAGTCAGGAGCTACACTAGGTGAGCTTTACTATAGCATTGGGAAGAAAAGTGATGTCCATGGATTCCCAGCTGGGATTTGCCCAACTGTTGGAGTTGGAGGTCATTTTAGTGGTGGTGGATTTGGGACTTTGATTAGAAAATATGGCCTAGCAGCTGACCATGTCATAGATGCAATTTTGATTGATGCAAATGGGAAAATCATGAACAGAAAAACAATGGGTGAGGACCTGTTTTGGGCCATTAGAGGAGGTGGGGGAGCAAGTTTTGGGATCATTGTTTCATGGAAGATCAAATTGGTTCAGGTCCCAAAAGTTGTGACAGGTTTTACAGTGAGCAAGTTAATTTCACAAGGTGGAAGTAGCCTTGTGAATAGGTGGCAGTACATTGCACACAACTTCCATGAGGATCTTTTCATGAGAGTCATCCTTCAAAATGTAGGGAGTGGGAGTCAGAAACAAGTCCAAGCCGATTTCAATTCTTTGTTTCTGGGAGGGATCGAGACACTCATGCCATTGATGAAACAGAGCTTTCCAGAGTTGGGTTTGGAAGCAAAAGACTGCATTGAAATGAGTTGGGTCCAATCTGCTCAGTACTTCGCTGGATATAAAAAAGACCAGCCTTTGGAGGTCTTGTTGTCTAAGGAGGTACTCTACAAGAGCAATTTCAAGGCCAAATCCGACTATGTAGTAAACCCTATTCCAGAAATCGTGCTACAAGGGATTTGGGAGAGGTTCATGCAAGAACAACTAGTTTTCATGATACTGGACCCCTATGGTGGAAAAATGGCTGAGATTTCGGAATTTGAAATTCCATTTCCTCATAGGAAAGGGAATCTGTACAACATACAGTACCTAGTGAAGTGGGATGTGAATGAGGTTAGTGAAGCCAACAAACATATGTATTGGCTGGATATGCTTTATAGGTTTATGAAGCCTTATGTGTCAAACTCCCCAAGGGGTGCCTATATCAATTATAAGGACCTTGAGTTGGGGACCAACAACAGAGGCACCAACACAAGCTACATGGAAGCAAGTAGTTGGGGGAGAAAGTACTTCAAGAACAATTTCAAGAGACTTGCAGAAGTGAAGAGCAAAGTTGATCCACATAACTTCTTCAGAAACCAGCAAAGCATCCCTCCTCTTCGTGTTTTGTCTGGCATAGGAAGAGTCTAATCAATCAGGCCAAGAGTTCCTTCTGAGTTTAGTTGAGCCAAGAACTTGGCTTTGTTTCATGATAACAAGATGATTTCAAATTTATTGTCTTATGAATCAATGAAAAGCAGCTTAAAACTGACGTCTATGACCACCCAAAAACATATTCAAGAATGTAAACTAGCAACAGAGATAGGGGATATAACATTACAGCCCCAAAACACATCCAAACAGGGAAGGTGGTGCGGCAACTCGCAACAACCCCCATCAGAATGCAGACGATTATAATGACCAGAACTTCCGCCGAGAAGCTCCATGTCAGATTTCGGATGTACACAAGACCTAAGAACACTGCCAGGGAAAGGATGTCACTCATTGTTACTGATCCATATATCTGCACCAGAAAGTACACATGTAGTTAGAGCTTCTCCCCCATGCAATTGCTATTTAACACAAATGTGGTGTAGAATTGAACCTCGGAGTAGGCAAGTGATGCCGATCTCTGCTTCTTCCGGCTGACAAAAATGAGAGTGGACACAATCTCACTGGAGCTAACAAAAGGCAGAATAACAAAGGAGACGAAGAATGTAGGAATACTCGTAGCTGTTGAGAAGTTGTCAACAGCATCAACAAGGGGATCGGCAACCACATGCAGCAGCAACAATGGTCCCCAGAAGCAACATGAGTACTGCTTTTGAGGCATGCCAGCGTGCATTTTTAACATCCTCTTCTATCTCATCAATGTGATCCCCATAACGATCTTGTTCTTCCTTTGTTTGCTGGGAAGGATGTTACGTTGTACTAAGGTTAACAAGGATGGTGGGACCCAGAGTTAAATGCTATATTTATCTATATTACTATGCTTGTTCTCTTTCTTTTGTTATTTTTGTGGTTGTGATGGATATGGTTATGTTTTCACATGTAGGCACCCAGAGTCTCATCAAGGTTAACAGCAGCTTAATTAAAAGATCAGATCATTAAGTTTAAGAAGGCTCGGAAGAAGCGAAAGGCCATAGAGTCTAACCAAGGTGCCAATGAAGGGGCTTCTAGTTCACAAACAATGCATGCACCTTCAACTCAAAGGTTAACAGCAGCTTAAAAGATTAGATCGATCATTAAGTTTAAGAAGGCTTGGAAGAAGCGAAAGGCCATGGAGTCTAACCAAGGTGCCAATGAAGGGGCTTCTGGTTCACAAACAATGCATGCGCACACCTCCAACTCAAAGTAGCCAAAACCCAGCAGCAAAAAAGGCACAAACTGAATCTGAATGGGTGGGATTTTGAGGCGTGATGTTAACTTGCTATGAATCAGACAACTAGTTTTTGTTATGTTTCATGTCGGATTGTTTGATGATATGAAAAACAGTTGGTGTAATTGCTCTCTTTTGATGACATTGGATGACATTTTCTTGAACAAATGTTGGACCATAGAGCAATGAATGTGGTTGTTAACTTATAATTCAGTTTGATATATATTGTCAATTTCTGAGGTTTACATCCATAAATGAGAACAGTTACATTTGTCTTTGATATGGTACTTAAACATGTATTGTTCAAAATTGGAGGGAATAATTCATATTTCAGATAAATTCGGGAGGGAAAAATTGGAGGCAAAAAGAAGCCAAGTCTTAGTCATAATGTCAAGTTTTGGAGGGGGAAAAAGTCGGTCATAGTCAGAAAATCAGGTTTTGGAGGAAAAAGTGTTACGATTCTCATGTCATAAAACAAATTGAGGTTAAATCGGACTTTTTACTCTAATGTATTGAGTCTCATGCGTGGCATGTGGTTAAAGTTAACGGGAACGTGACGGAAGTTGACGGCAGGTACCACGGAGATACGAAAAATAGAGTCTGGGTATCACTTTGTAAATTCAGATACCATATTGTCAGTTATGTAAGTGTTAGACACTGTTGGTGCAAAAAAACCCAAGAAAATATCATAAGATTTCCATATAGAGCATCTCGCTTACAAAACATAGACTCAATAAGCAAAAACAGTACAAAATGCACATTCTGCAAATAGAGAACTCCATATTCATTTCTTCACCGTGCTAGCTCATATTTCATAATAATAACAAAGCTTTCCGATCGATCCCGAATGTGATCGATCATGAGCTTTAAATTTGATCAATGAAGTGTCCCAACGAAGCATATGAGGACCCCCCATCCATGAAAGCTTTCTTGCTATTATCACTCACTTGTCTCACTCTCTTCCTTATATCACTATCGAGCTCCATCAGCTCCTTTATTCCACGCTCAATTTTCTCTGCGGTCACAACAACCGGACCGTCCTTCCTATAACTCATATCAATTTCCACGGCTATCCCTAGTTCCTTCACTAGCTGGAAAGCATTTAGTTGCTGCTCAGCATACAAGGGCCAAGTGGCAACCGGCACTCCAAACCACAAGCTCTCCAGAGTTGAATTCCACCCACAATGAGAGACGAAACCTCCAACTGCTGGATGGGATAAGATGGCAACTTGTGGCGCCCAGCCTATAACTTTTCCGACTCCCGCCGTCCGATCAAGGAACCCTTCAGGTAACACCCCCGTGTGATCGGCATAGTCACTGGGAACACCAATCTTTCCCTTGGGTGGAGGCTGACGCAGTGACCACAGAAACCGAAACCCTCCGTGCTCCAATGCGCGGGCTATCTCTTTCATCTGGTCTTCACTGAAGCTTCCCATGCTCCCGAAGCATAGAAACACTACAGACGACGGAGGCTGATCATCGAGCCATTTCAAGATATCAGACGTCTGCTTCGAATCCACTTGGTCATTGTTGTCATCGCTCTTCACGTTGAGTATAGGTCCCACCGGATACACCGGAGGGAGCTTGCCATCGGAACTGAGAGAAAGAAGGGCATGCGACTCCAGCTCTGTCATTGTATTTATGAGAATACCCTTGACATCTCTAATCCTTTTGGCTAAGTTGAGAAACCCGTTTCCTCCGACCTTTTCGCGATCGAAAAGGACACCGGGCAAGACTCTAGCAGGCAATGGATTGGCGTAACTCGGAATTACCAAATCAGCAGTGGAGTCGTTAAACTCAAGACAGTCTTTGTTTTGGTCATCACGAAGTGCTTGAAGGTGGAGCAAGACCCCTAGAGAGGCTGCGCTGGAAGTGAAGAACACGTAGGTAGGAACCCCCAATTCGTTGGCTACATCGATCATGGATGTGCAAAACATGTCGATGACAAACCCGGCGAGTCGAGTCTCGGTCTTGGACTCGATGAGTTTGGCGACAACATCTTTAACGTTGGTTTTCTGACTGCCACTGAAGTTCAAGAAGTTGATGGTGCTATTACCTTGTGTCTCGATATTCTGTTGTGGGAGGTTGATGAACTTGATCCGGTGTGATATGGATGAGTCCGCGAAGGATTCAATGTAGGCATCAATGGGGTCTGAGCTGAACGGAAACTTCATGATGAGGACAGTGATGAAGAGTCGGTCATCTCGAGACAGGAGGAGCTTTGCCACCTCCACCGTCGACACGAGGTGACCAATGCCTGGGGATGGGATGAACACTATCTCTACCGATTGCTTCATTTTGGGAGATTTAGACCGGGTGCGTAAGAGTTTTCTGAAGAAGATATAATTTGTGTGAAGGTATTGCAATGAAAAGCTAAGCTGATAGAGATGTCTATTTATATGTATACTAGCCTTCGTACACGTTTGCGCGCGTGTGGGAGTGCGGTTTCTGCTAGTTTAATAATTATTATGTAATTTTTCATTAATTTAATCAATTATTGTTCGGAACTTACAAACAACAGCTCCATGAAATCTACTTGTCATTTTGAAAGAAAGCTGAACAAAAATCAACAACCAAGAATTGTAGAATTGCAAATAATATATATAAAGAGCGTTCATCAATACATGTCATAAGTTGAACATCAGACAATACAAAAGTTAAGAAATTAACATGTTATTGTTTTTAGATATGTAAGTTGAATCCATAAATTTGATCAAAACATAATTTATTGTAAACATTTACATGTTCAACATCAATTACTCTAAGTGAATGAAGTCATAATATCAGCTCTGTGCCATCAACCTCATTAATACCAAAAGATTGCTTTTAAAACACAATTGACACTAATCAAATATAAAAATATTTAATTTTCTCTCATTAATATTAATATCATTATTATTGTTGTTGTTTTTTTTTTAGAATACAATTTTCTCTTTTGCAAACTGTATAGCATTGCCCAGTATCATTTGGTATAGTGACATAAGTCTCCCTTTATAAGTGAGAAGTCATGAGTTCGACTCATAATAGTGTAGTACATTAATTGTGCATTTGATAAAAAAAATGTATACCATTAACCAAAAAAATTGAGTAGGAAAACAGAAAGAAAGCCAAAAACTGAAAAAAAAAAAAAGAAAAAAAAAAAAGGAAGAAAGGAGGGGCAAATCTCAAATAGAAAACTGAGGGGTAAAAGGTAGAACTGAAATAAAGGAAAAATGCAGAGACAGAATTCAAATCAAAGAAAAAACTAAGAGAGTGGCAAAACTAAAATAGCTTAAAAAACATAAGGATAAATTCAGTAGATTAATATTCAAGTTGCAATTGCCCGTGTCTTGTTGCGAGCTAGAAAGAGATAGATGTCACCCACCGATACTGAAGAGACGTTTTGACATCAATCCCGACAGAGGTCACAACGGGAAGCACCATAAATTTTTTATTTTTTTTAAAGAAAAATAAAATGCAAACAAGGCACTACTGTCTTTTTATGACATACATGGTAAATAAAATTAAATTAGGGGTAGAAACCAATGGCAGCATGGTAAATAAATTAAAATTAAGGGTAACACCGTCATTCAGCCAATTAAGGACAAATCAGTCAAAATACGTTATAATGACAGACGTAAAAAAAAATACAGAGGTATAAGGTCTCTTCACTGTTCACATGAACAGTGAAAACACGGTTTGCTTATATATATAGAGACGGCGCGAGGCCGCATAATATCTAGTTAAATATAGTCTTCAAATATCTAGTTAAATATAGTCTTCAGCTTATGATATATATTAGTGTAACCAGCTTATGATATATATTAGTGTAACCAACTGTGACATATATATACTAGCTGATCCCTATTCCCTAGTAATTATAACAGTCCTACATTTGCATGCAATGCCAAATCGAATTGCGTTAGGGTCACTACCATTTAGTTATTTGGCCAATTAATCAATCCAGCTCTCTATATTAGCAGAAATTGTTTTAGGTGCATGCATAAGTGCATAACACGAAAACAATACTGAAGACACAATGAAAATTAATATACTGCATTCTTGCTTGGCAGACTCTTAACTGATCCAAGGAAATTAACTTTCACAATTTCACATGAACAAAGACTTGCTGAATGCTAAAAGGCCTATCTAGTCGAAGACCACAACTATGCAAGAGATATCATCATAGCTTTTCTTGGATAATGCTATCTGAATCAACTTCTTTGCTGCTTTTTCAGCATCATCTAGACCCTTAATGCAATCATAAGCATCCTGGTTTGACATCACCTGGATGAACAGATAAAATTTTTGATCAACTCGATTAATCTCATGTTCAGTTCAGAAAGAGAGAAGTCATAAATGTGATAGTGTATGTAACTCACTTTCCACAAACCATCACTTGCCAGTATAATGAATTCTGCATCAGTGTCGATCTTGTTGATGTTGATATCTGGTTCTGAAGTTATGTGCTCCTTCAGGTCACCATCCCCAAATGCCCGCGACATAGCAAGTTGCGCATCCACACGAGGAACATTTCCTGAATCATCACAACACAGGCTTTGCTATTATTTATCAAGACTAATTAGAGAAATGAACAAAAACCCTAAACCCTAAAGATGCATGCTTGCTAGTTGCTAGTAACGAAAATGTGGGTTAAGCCAAAAGAATGAACATGTTAAGCAAAGAAGTAGATAAAATGCTCCCAAAATGGAGGCCTAATTAAGTACCTGGCAGCTGAAAAACACAACCACCTCTGCTTTCAACAAGATCCTTCTCCTTCTGAGGGTCATGATCTACTGTTAACTGCTCAGCCAAACCATCTCTGCATAAAACTGCTCGGGAGTCGCCGACATTGGCTACAATTAGCTTCTCTCCATTGATAAGTATTGCTGTGACAGCAGTGGATCCGCCTCTTGATTCAGCCACCTTTTCCAAAATCTCATCATCTGTAGCTTTATAAGCTCTCTTGATTGCTTCTATTGGGTAGGTCCAAAATTCATGCTGCATAAACAAGGTCCCAAGTAAAACATATATGGCAATCACAAAGAGAGTTAAACACTATTAACTTATCAAGTATCAAAACATAAACCTGACTTAGTATGTTATCAAATAGATGAGCTTGAAAGTATTCTGCAACTTTTGTACCAGAATGGCCATCAAAAATTGCATACAAACCCAACTCATAGCCATTTACTTCTCTAGTTTCTGCCACGAGATAATCTTCCATTCCATGGTCCATTTGTCCCCTCACCAAATTGGATCCATGGCTGACCTTACGACTACTAAGCTTCTTATCACCATCTTCATATTCCCTCAAAAACACATGTCCATCTTTGTGCTACATACACACACACACACACACGTACATACATCACAAATTTAGAGATATGTCCAAGTGAAGACTGAAGATGAGATTCTCTACCAAAGCATATTATCACATACAGTGATACAGAGGACATACCATCATGTTGTTCTGTAATTAAGCTTTTGAAAGTCTTGTGATCTGCAGCAAAACCATGTTGCCCGAATTTTAGTGTACATATTTGAACACAGTCGACATTAATCATATTGGTGAACTAAGCTTATAGCTACCTAAACTATACGATTGGCATCAACTTTCAAGCTCTGCCTACTTCTCTGCAAGTAAAAGATTGTGTGCAGTATCTATCAGTGTATGGTGATACTGAATGAAAGGTTTACTCTCAAGTGTAATGACTTGCCTTCATCATCACTATTTGCTAATTCTTCCTCAAATCTCACGAGGGTTTTCTACAACCAGTGAGGTATAAATTAAGGAGGGAAAGCTAAGCTAGCTTGTGATTTTGTGCATAGGTGTCCTACAGAGATGGCGAGAAAGGGACACCTAGGCAGAGGGTTTATGAGGAAGTGTCCAACGCCGCTTGTGAAGGAGGCTACAAGTGGCCACCAGCCGTTGGAGAGCTGCACAGAGAGTTTGGATGGACTTCGCCTACCAAATCAAAGAGGTAGGGCAGAGTGAGAATGTACTAGCGAGATGGATGTTAGAAATTTGCCACTTTTCACTGCCATAGTGAATACTGGAACCTTCTCAGCTCAGACTTGCACACATTTCATCATGTACAAAGACTTCAATGGACGTAATTTGTCGAAGGACAACATTTCCATTCTCATGAGAAAAATTACAGATGAGCTACAAGAAGCCAAAACCCAATGGCTAAGGAATATATACACTGCTCTTGTCATGAATCCTCAATTTCTTCAAGATACAGTCATAACACTACTAACCCTACTCTCTTTTGGTCATGAACCCTAATAGAATGGCAAAAATTTGACCAAAATCTCCTACCCTCACAAAAAAAAATCCTATGGCTACAACCTGCATAAAAGAATTCTCCCCTTCAGGTCAGAGCATCCTTGCAGTTTCACAGAGTATCTCGGCTCTTATCTACACTAGCAGCTTGTAAAAGGCTGGATGACAACTCCTGTTGCTTTTTTGGCAGCAAAGAAAACCACTTTCTTATCGACTGTGCCGGATCGGATTGACTACTAATGCCGGAAGGATTCACATTACTCTGGATAATTGTTCTGAAATCAGAAGACATCAGACTCAGCATAGACGTGACGGTGGCAATTTGAGTAGGAAGACCTGTACTGGTCGCCGAGTCACGGCATAAAAAAGCAGACAACTCGTTTCTCAAGAATTTCACCCCTTTATCTTCATAGCCAACAGAATCAACTCCAAGCCTACAAATCAGGAGCATGTTGTTAGACTTGGCACATCAAAAACAGAAGGTACTGCTATGACAAAGTTTGGCCTACTTTAAGATTAGATAATGTCAAAGCAGCTCCAAGCAAGAAACAGTAAATGAAAACAGCTATTAAATCATATCATATGACGCAAGAAAACAACAAAGTTTCAAGCAAATTAGGTGATAAACATACCTCCCAAGTTGACCAAGGAGGACAACAACTCCAGCAATAACATTCTCCGCATTGCATGATTCCACAATTTTCATCAGCTGAGGAACAACTTTGACACTGGTCCACGTCCAGCTCTACATTGAAACAGGGAAACTTTCAGGCATCATTCTCTAAGAATAAGTGCTCGAAAAAAAAATAATAAACAAAGAAAACAAAACACAACAAAACTCTCTAAGAACCATTAGAAGGAATTAACTCCTCAATATGATAAAATAACAAGTTTGTATACTTCTATGGAAAAGTATTAATTATAAAAAAGTTGCCAAAGTATCCAAACATACAAACATCAGCATCCCATTTTTCATCCATCTACTTTGATCCTCTGTCAGCTATTTTATACTGATTACATTTGAATCAAACATTTTTATCGAGGTCCTACAAAACAGTTCTATTAAATATCTCCCTCAAACATTTCGAGAGCATAGAACATTACATACAAAAAGATTAACACCTCCAAGCTATCAAGTGCTAAGAACAACACGGCAGGAACTTGTACAAACAGTCTTAAATTAGAAAGGTGTAACAAGGCAATCATGTAAAGCAGAGAAACAATCTATCCCTAGGTCTTGGAAAACATAATAAGAAAATAGTGTGAAAAATAAACTCAAAGAGGTTTTAGCAAGTACCATGTTAGATGCAACCAACTCCACCAATGATAGGAGATCGCTGAGGTCACACAGTGTGAGATCTGTATTTGAATTGTCTGATTGCATTACCCTTTCTAAAAGAAATGATATAGCAGTATCTACAGAAACAGAATCATCTGAAAATGGGCATTCAACACACGGACAGAACTCATTTCCTGAATTGCTAACTCCCTCGAGAAATCTAACAATAGATTTCAAGACATTCACTAAACTATAGTTGCTGAAGTTGAAAAACTTCTCCCTACCCATGTAAGCAAAAACATGCAGCATCTTCAGAACCAATGAACGATCTAATCCCTTAATCAGCAAAATGTTGTAGGAAGTTTCACAAATAAAACCAATGTGATCAAATGCTGCACATAGTGATGCCAATACAATGCTCCCTGCCACCAACTCATCTGCTGATGCTGGACGAGGGGATATATCTATGTTGCCATGTAGGAAGCTGCTAGAGTGGCACTCATCCATTGTCGGTGCATCCATACAGACAAAAACTCTCCCTTGTATTATGAAATCCTCTATGAGACCAAGGGATTCATCTAAACAACCAAATTCTGAAAATATCCTTCTGCCATCACCATCAGAATTCACTGCACAGAAAGGAAAATAATCATAACTAAAACGGACCACAGAAGAATAAGAAAACAATAAAATGATAAATATTCACCAACCTGAGCACACGTGTTGAGCAAAAGAATCTAAGCAGGGTTTTGATTCCCAACACATGCTCCCAAATTTACTTGAAGAAGCAATGGTGAAGTTAAGCAGCAACAAGGAAAATAATACACAAACCTTTTCCCTGTACAGAACAAAATGAATCAAATAGCAGAAATATCCACAGTATAAAGATCTAGACATTGAAAAAGTAAAAACAAAATCAAAATCATCTCCAATGAGAACTAAACAGCTTGCTTAGGAGATAGGGAAATAGAACACATCGAAACATTGTAAGGAAAGAGAAAATTTGACTGTCTCGATTCCATGAATTACTTACTTCGGAAGAAGTTTTTCTTCACTCTTAACAGCAAACAGAATATCTCGCACGATCCACTCCGTATGAGTAGCCAAGGAGCACTGTGCAATACAACTTCTGGATGCATCACATATCCTAGAGAGGCTATTGCTGTCTTCAGTATTTGAAAACACAACATGATATTGGAAAATATTGCCACCCGCAGCACCATCACTTCCAAATGGGAACATAGCCTTATTTCTTAATATAGGTGCATTAGACACCACTTCAGCACCAGCATCATGCACCTGGATGTCCCAAGGTTTACCCATTGCTACAGACTTACCCGAACCGTTCCCATTCAGGCCTTGTATGTCACAACAATCAACATGACCACCATTCTTATTTGAATATCCGTTGCAGATGGATTCCTTTATTGAAGGATTGATCTTATTGACCTGAGAAGCTTCAACAGCTTGAACCTCAAACTCGGGAAGTGTAGGAGACAATGGCACTTCCATTGCCATCCTGTAGCACTCTTCATCAGCAGGATTGTTCAATTCTAACAATTTCAGGTAGTTCCCATCTGTAACTTCATCAAAACTTGCTATATCACTAAAATCAGAATCACTTATGCGGTCTCTGCTTGCTTGGGCAGTCCCTATCAGCTCACCCCCAATTTCCGAAACTTGTCTGCAGACATTGGCACATTCATTTTTGAATCTATCTGCGTTATTTTGCTCATTCCTGACCAAACCATTTGTCAATACCCATTTTCCTCCACAAAGTGCCTCTCTCTCCTCGTGCAGTCTTTCTTCAACCGGTTTCTTTGATTTATTGCTTAACAAACAATGCAAATCAGATAGCTTCTCCTCTACCTGCTGGTGGAACTTTTTACCCTCACAGTATAGATTCTCAATTGATTCAACTGCATCTATTATCCTCTTTCTCTTCCTGCTATACTCATTAACTTTTCCAACACAATTAGTTCGTACAGGACTTCTGACAGTGTTTTCAGCCACCACATCAATAGTTTCATCGCACTTTCTTTTGATAACCTCAGTAGACAAGTGGGATATTGCTGGCTGCACATTTTCGTCAACCAATTTTGTTGGCACGGTAACAGAAAATGCACCTTTTTCCTGTGAGCCCACCAACTGTCCATCAGAAAAAGATGCTGTACTTGAATTTATTGCAGAACTCTTTAACATGTTTCTCTTAGAGCCTCTAGGAGACTCTAATTTAGAATCAATACCTGAAATAGATCCAGTGCAGTTTCCTCCAGATAGAGGATAAGGTCCAGTATGTTGCATGGCTTCCCTGAAAGGATCTGATGCATCCAAAACTGGGAAGCCAGGTTTCAGAAAGTCAGTCCCACTTTGAAGATTCATCTGCAAAGAATCTGACTCTTGGTAATTCTTGTTGCTTAACCGTTGCTTTTTCATGATATTCCAGGTCTGCAAAGTGAAAACAGCCATTCAGTTAACGTTACAGGACTACAAGCTTGTGCAATGACGGATAACATCACATATATGTTCGAATTATCCAAAAAATTAATTTAGTATGAAAGACAAGAACTTAAAATGTGGTATTTAGAAGCCAAACTGTATTTTGAAAGGTGTGTTCCCTTATCTTAGCTGTGAGAAGAAGAGTTTGATGAGTGTTCCATTATCTAAGACGCTCAGTAACTAAACAAACTGGACAAGACAGAATAATATATATGTTTCTCCAGATTTGTATATCTTTATTTGAGAAATGTCAGGAGGCAACATCACACTTCATTTTGAACCTCACTGTCAAACTCCGGCATTATTTACAACTTAGCATGCACTAATTAGTATAATGAGCAAGCTTATTCTCTACCCACCAGAATACAACACTAAAAGCCATCAGATGAACAAGTTTCATTTGTCATCAACCACGCCTGAAAAAAGGAAAGAGAACTTAAAAGCAAAGCAGAGCAGCAAAAGCTAAAACATGTAAATACTATGTTTCGAGTAGAGATTCCCTGACCAGTGCCATCATTACTAACAATATTACCAGTGCCATCTTTACTAACAATATCAGCATAGATTCAAATTAAACAGGGTTGACTAAAACGAATTGAACAAGAGGACGAACCTTTTCAAGGTCATCTATACCTTCGGCATTATAGGAGAATGAGTTATTAAGCATATACAACCGCTGTGAAATTTGATCACAGTCCAACTTCAAGCGACCAAGTTCTTGATGTAGGATACTGTTGCGATTTCTTTCCAGCTTGACCACTTCCTTAGAATGCTTGCTTTGCATTTTCTCAAGCTTAAGCCGTTTCTTTAAGAGTTTCACCTTCACACTTTCAGAATCCATACCTTTGGCAAGTTGTTGTACAGCAGACACCTCAATCAACTTTCTAGTTGACAATTCCTCAATCTCTTTTTTAGCTTCATCTAACTGCCGAGATAGATGATCAGCACGAGATTTTTCTTCAACGGCCTTCTTCAAATTTACTTCAGCAAGCTGTCTCTGCTTTTGAGTCTTCAACGCCTCCGAGTCTGCACGCCTTTTCTCCTTCATTGCCTTCTGCTTTTCAACTTCATATTTTTTGTTTGCTTCCTCCAAACATGAAATCTCATTGGATGCATCAATTCTATTACCATGAGGTTGGACACCAAGATCCGCATGCAATTTTGTTGAACACCTAACTTCGTTTAGCTCTTTTTGTAATTCATCAACCCTCTTTCTACTCTCTACCAATTGCAGAGACAAACTTTCAGCACGAGATTTTTCTTCAATGGTCTTTCTCCTGTTGGCTTCCTCAAGCTTCCTCAGTTCCTCAGCTTTCGCCTTCTCTGAATTTGCACGTTCTCTCTCCTTTACGACCTTCTGTTTTTCTGCTTCAATATTTTTGTTCGTTACTTCAAGCCTTAATGTTTCAGAAGCCAAAACAGATTTTGCTTTATCAGCTTCTTTTTCCAATACCTCCAACCGGAGCCTATAATTCTCAGCCTTCTCTCCTACAACATTGGCACGTTTTCTTTCTTCGTCAGCCTTACGTTTTTCAGTTTTCATACTTTTCAATGCTTCAGCAGCCTTTTTCTTCTCCACTTCTGCATTCTTACTTTCTGATTCTGCTCTTTTCTTCTCTCTCTCGATAAGCTCCTTGAGAGAACTAATCTCCTTTTCCCCTTCAGAATTAGATTTTGCTTTAGCAACTTCTTTCTCCAATACCTCCAACTGAAGCCTATAATTCTCCGCCTTCTCTCCTTCAATATTGGCACGCTTCCTTTCCTCATCAGCCTTCTTTTTTTCAATTTTCATATTCTTTTGTGTTTCGGCAGCCCTTTTCTTCTCCACTTCTGCTTTCTTACTTTCTGATTCTGCTCTTTTCTTCTCTCTCTCAATCAGCTCCTTAAGACGACTAATCTCCTCTTCCCGGTCAGAGACCTGGCCTTTAAGAATCTCTATTTCATCCTTATCTTGAGAATCTGCACCTTCCCGCTGCTTGAGAGAAAGTATCTCACATTTCAACTCAGAAATTTCGTTCTCTAGAGAGACCCTTGCAGCAGATTCTTTCATTTTCTCCTCTTTCTCAATATCTGCCAGCACTCGCAACTCCTCATATTCTACAAAATGCAAAACAACATAAGAGAAATTTAGAAAATTTGTTCACTACCCAGCTTAATAAGCACAACATCCCAGCACACTAAAAGAGAGCTTGTTCTTCTCCAACATTAAAAAAACAAAATCTTTTTCATGAAAACTTTTAATTCACTTAGTCCTGCCACAGAGGGCTCTTCAAATCTTAGACTTACATTCATTTTGCAATCATTACATTTCCGTAAGACTGGTACTGCATAAAAATTCAATTAGTACCCTTGTTTTGCATCCGACACTAATTGCATTACTATGAACCTTAGCATCTAATCCACAACAATCTCACCGAATCAAGTCGAGACATTATAATCATTTCAACATCTACCTAACAAATACCGGGAGATGTATTAGTTTCGAGAGACGCTGAGAAATTTACCTTTCTTGAGAGCAGAATGCTGTGCCTGAACCTCTTCGGTCCCCTTCTGAAGGATGTTTACAGCTTCCCGGAGATGATTCCGCAGCTTCTCACTTTTCAAATACTTCCTTTGCCACTGCAACAACAACAACAACAACAACAACAAAAAGCACAAACTTAGCCGAATATCGAAATCGAAACAGAAATCACTCCAATAAGTTAATTGAAAATAAAATCAAAGCGATTCGAAAGAATGCGTACCCCGGCGCAGCATGGATTGGCCTTTTCAGGCTCCACTGGCGCTGTCGCCGCCATTGCTGCGAGTGAGAGAGATGACAAGTGAAGCGAATTTCAGCAGGGACGAAGCTGCTGAAGCGAACGAACCCTAAAGCCGCAGTCTTTCCATTTTACGCAGAGAGAGAGAGAGAGAGGGCAACGCCTATATTGGTTGATTGAGAGGAAATCGGGAGAGAGAAGAGAGAGAAGAGAGGGAACCCTAATGAGGGGATTTGGGTCGCTCACTCGGATAGTCGGATCCTTTTAAACCCCCCGTACCGCCTCTTGTTTCCCTTTTTTATTTCTTTTTTGTGTTGGATCTGGAAATGTAAAAATATGAAAACGAATGGGCTTTGTGGATTGGGTCGGGCCCAATATGTTTCCTTCCGTGTTATCATATTTCTAATCATAGTTACTCAGAATGAAAATGAATGATTACGAGGTAATTCATCTTTTACTAACATAGCACATAAAGTAGTCAGAATGATTGCAAGTAAAAGTATTCTCGCGTGTACTAATTACATGAAGGAATCATAATGGGTGCTCATTACTCGGACTTGGGACATGGGTTCAGGAATCATTTTCATATCCATTCCGTCTCTAATCCATTCATGACTTCTTACATTCAAGTTGTCTCTGATTCATAACTTCTTTCATTCTAAACGAGTAAACGTGCTT
Source organism: Fragaria vesca subsp. vesca (assembly GCF_000184155.1). NCBI lineage: Eukaryota > Viridiplantae > Streptophyta > Magnoliopsida > Rosales > Rosaceae > Fragaria > Fragaria vesca. The sequence goes on along the minus strand of NC_020493.1, from coordinate 4,714,003 downwards.
CAACTAGTCAATTACTAACCTGGAAATGATAGCCTTTAATCGTCAAACCGTGTATTTCTATTTTGTTTTACAGATGATTTCAGATTTCATTACGACTATAATGTCTGCTCTATACCAATGAGCAATGCTTTACGATCATGGTAACGAACGGATAAAAGATCTCAGATTATGCGGGTTGGACAATCAAAACAAGGTGGCATAACAGATCCCACATGAAACATCTGAAAGACTCGAATTGAGCATGTACGAAAGAACCCTCATCAACAAAACAGCTCAAAATGCAAGGATCAGATTAAGGAGCAAAACGAGAAACAACACATTATAGACAAGGAATTGCTTAATAAACAACCAGGGAATCTGAGTACATCATTCTTAATTTACAGAACAACAAAATTTGAAACCACCGTGATACCCCACCCCGAAAACATAAATTTATGCAAACAATAAATTTAGGAGAACAAAGAATGTTAAGGAATCAAAGGTACGTTGAGCAGCTTGCTGATATTACTTACTATTCTAACCAATTACGAGAATTATCTACTCTTTTTAGCAGCTTTGGTTTGAGGAAGTGTTCCAAACACCCAGTCCCATAGACTTGAAGTTATCCCAAAGCCTTTGTCCTGAATCCTGAAGTGATGATTCAAGTGGTATTTCTGCAAAAACAAGCAAACATCTTATTGACCCTGATACCGCAAACACACTTGAAAGGAGAAACAGTATTGGTCTATTATGAAGCTATTGCAAGCATGCAACAAATTGTGATGTTTACCTTGAGATCTTTGGGTACCTTACTGGATGGCTGACCATGATGAAGGTAGTAATGGGTAACATCATACATGACATAACCCAATAAACCACCAGCAAATAAAGCAGGAGCAACAGAGGGGGAGGACATCAGCTTAACCAAGTTATAGAACTGGCAACAATAAGGGTAGAGTTACAACAGGTAAAGATTCATTTTTTTAAGGGAAAAAAAAAATTAATACATGAACACAAAGAACAATTTGGTACCTAGACGATTTTAAAGAATAATAACAATGTGCAAGTATACTTCTACATCACAATAATTCAATGTCAATATTGCAAACAGCTATTCAGTTATTTCCAATATTGAGAACATGGCAAAGATAGGCAAAGTAACATGGTTCACACAATGCAGGGCATAAACTATTGTTTTACACAAGAAAATATTAATATAACATTCCAGATTCAGAATAATCATTAAGTATGTGCACACATTGTATTCTGAGGCACAACATAGTAAGTGACCACATGGTAAGACTACAAGGATGAGAGAAAATAACATACCGGAAAACATAAGATTGCTGTTGCAGTCGGAGGAAAAACAAGTCGCAAACCATCCATTGGGTGTTTGTGATGGCAGCCATGGAGAAGATAATGTACGGTATTCCCCCTAACGCAATATCAGAATACTGCCATATTATTCTCAAATAATAACAAAACATATATACACATGAACAAGTAACTTAAGGAACATGTGTGTGTGTGTGTGTGTGTGTGAGAGAGAGAGAGAGAGAGAGAGAGAGAGAGAGAGGAGA
>NC_020493.1:4693909-4712234 GCF_000184155.1 Fragaria vesca subsp. vesca | reverse complement strand
AGAGAGAGGGAGAGACTAACCAATAGCTCTTTGTTTCAATGTGGAAAAGGAAACGATGCAACGTATATTCAAGCAATGTCCACACAAAAATGCCAAAAAGAACCATCAGAACTATTTCAGGAAAGGTATGGCCCATCCGTACAGACTTGGAGATAAAGTAACACACCACCGGAAGCCATATGGTAGGAATTGCCCACCACACAGTGCGGGTCAAGAACTGTTTCAAGTATTCAAAATAAGTCAGAAACAGAGCTCTATTATAGCTGAATAAATATTAATAATTCAAGTTGGCAAGTAAGCAAATCCATAAACAGAGTGACTATAGGCAACAAAGGGGCTGGCACTACCTCCCAAAATTCATTTTCGAAAAATCGAGGGCCTTCCACACAGACAATAGGCTGGTGAACCCATTCTTGATATGCTTCTCCAAGATGGCCAACCTGTCAAACATCAAAAGTTAAAGTTTGTACTAAAACTAATCACACACACGAAATGCAAAAGAGAGGGTTAGAGAAAGAAAGAGCAAGCTCCTCAAATAGACAAATACTAGTACGAAAAAAGTAAAGAAGTTTGAAAGAGAAAAGAAAATGTATGTTTACAACTGCCCGAGATGGCAAAGGAGAAGAAAAATTCAAGTGGTCCACGGAAGTACCAAACAAACATTATAGGAGAAGAATACTGATAATCTTCACGATAGGTGTAGAAATTGTTCAGACAATGCCAGATAAATATAGACATGTAGAGGAAGTAACAGAAGAACAATATCTGAGAACCATTATAATGGTTTTCTAATTGAGCCCTGAGATCTAAATGGACATAGGTTTGAGGCAATGAAGCCGATTGGAAAGGCAATGAGCAGGACCACATACTTTACCCTCAAAAGGTATAGAGACATATGAGAATGTAGCCTTACCTGGAATACAAGGCCTTTATTCAAATCAACTTGGAAGTCCTGAGCAACCATCTTGTCACTGATAGCACTGCTGGAACAGCAAGCAGAAAAGGACTGATTAAAACCCCAGATTATTTTTCACAATCAGAACCGGAAGAACGTCAAGGAATAAACAACGAAGGTTTTATACTCTCATCCTATAAAGAATCATTCCTATGATTCTATCAGCACTACCCTAAACATCAAAAACAAAAAGCAGCACAACCAACATCGTTCAATTCACCGAGGCAGAATACAGTCGGGAACTAAAAAGTCCCAACTTAGTTTGGTAACATTATTATACCAGTAATCAGTCTCTAGCTCAACCCAGCATCATCATTGCAAGTGTTTAATACCAAAACCGCAATCATCATGAACCAATCTTCAGCCAAAGTATTGACCAAAACAAAACAAAACCAAAAAAAAGTCAGCATGATCATCATCTACCACACCAATTAGATCCAAGCTTTTTACTTTATCCCAAAGCTTCAATTTCAAGCAATACCTTCCATTTGATACCAACCCCACTTTCAGAGCAACAAAAATTTTAACACTCACCAGTCACCACAAAACCCTCAAAACCTCATTCTTTCTTCCCCTTTTCCAATTCTTCTTACCAATCAAACTGAACTAACCTCATCAAATCAGATATAGCACACACACAGTTCAAAACCAAAAACCCTAAAATGCATGACCAAACCCAGAACCCCAAATTAGCCAAAACCCGGCACAACCCAGATCCACAAACCGCACAAAACATACAAAAAGCATTGAAATCGGAACAAAACAAGCACAAACCTGAAAATGCGGGCCGGGTCGGACACTCGGATCCAATCAGACCCGAAACAAAAATACTCTTCCTTTTTCTCCTCTCTAGTCAGAATAGCGAGGAAAAACCCCAAAACTCCTCAAATCTTTTCTCTCTCAGTTTCTCTCTCTAAAACTCACGTCTCAGTTTCTCTCTCTAGTTTTTTCACGAGCTGGGTTCTTTAAGGGGGTGGAGAGATCTGCGCCGTCTAATTTTGTATGGGCATCGACGAATCGTTCTAGTTGGATTCTGCCTTTTCCTTAACCGTGGCCACTCTGGCGCCTTTTCAACATTCCAGCTCTCTTTCTGACGTGTCGGGATATGATTGGCTGCTAGAAACGCTGGGTCCCAGCATGCGCGCCCTCAACGTCCGTCAACGCCAACAGTTTTTAGGGGGAGTCAACGCCAACAGATTTAGGGGCCTCCTCTCTGTAACCTCTCTGCTTGATGCTTAAAACAGTTTTTATTTCTCTAATAATATTTCAAATCCGTTGCTTATTACAGAAGTAGTATTTTGTTCTTGACGCTGGAATATAAGAGTAACGTATGGCTAGGTTTTGTATTATGTAGTTAACTTGTAACACAAGGTTTTGTGTTATTTTTATTCTTGGAAAAATTCGGGTTCGCTCAACCTTCAATTTGCCTGCCTCCTCCATCTCCGGAGGAGAAGTGGAGGAGGGCAAACCGGCGGGGAATAGAGAGTACTCGGCCGGCCGGTTGTCTCAATGTCTCCTAAAGAGGAATAAGCAGCTTGCAGCTCAGAGCCTCAGAGGTATAGATCAGTGAATAATATGTCATCACATTGCTTGAGATCTATGTATGTGAGAATGGAAGCAGAAGAAAAATAAAAGGCATAGAGCATGAACATGGATGTCCAATTTATTATTGTAGTAACAAGCATACATGACACAAGAACAATTTTATTACAGAGCCGGTTTCTTGGGTCTCATGGAGCCAAAGTAACCAAACCCCTCAACAGTTTTACATATACAAAGCAGCCAGAAGTCCTTCATGTGTTGAAGAAGTCATTATTGTACTTCTAAGTCGTGTTACGCAGCTCCAAATACTGCAGTCAATGGACGAGAAATCATATAGATAGGGATTAGAGAACAGTATACTATGACTCTTAGCTGCATACAAAAAGGGCAAAATGTTGCTAGAATGTGAAAAATGATGAGTAAAGAGAAAATATGAAAAGGGGAAAGGCTTACTAGTTACTAGTTTACTACAGCAGTAGCCAGAAGCTCCATGCACAGCCAGTGCTACTGGTTATTCATTTTCTCGGAAGCTTTTGTTGAAGACAATAATGTTCCGAAAACCTTGTCCCATAAGGAGGAAGTGACCCCAAATCCCTTGCTTTGATTTCTGAAGTGATGGTTCAAGTGATATCTCTGTCAAACATAAACGCAGGCATTTGTGAAGGCATAGAAATGCAGTAGACGCTATCAAATATGACAGAAAGAGAGGAGAAGACATGCAGGATGCAGGGAGCTAGTCTTAAGTGGTATCGATCCAATTTGTTACCTTCAGACCTTGAGTCAATCGTTTGGATGGCTTCCCATGGTGCAGGTAGTAATGAGTGACATCATATGTTATATATCCCAATAACATCCCTCCAAACAAAGCCGGAGCCACAGATGGAGGTGATAAAAGCCTAACCATATTCCAAAACTAGACATATATATAACATGATATATCAGATAATCGGATTTGGCTGATGAAATCCATAAGTAGTAAGTTTAAACAATATGCTTCATAATTTCATATACTGAAAATCATTTTCAAAAAGTAAATCACTCTCGATTTGATGCCTAGACGAAGACGACTTTAAAGAATTATAATGCTGCATAAGTAGAAGACTTTTGAAGACATGAAGCACAACATAGCATTATAGCAAGAGTGACCTCGCGCGTGGTAACTGGTACGAGTAAAGATGCATATGTGAGAGGAAATTACATACTAGAAGGCTGAAAATAGCTGTTAAAGCCGGAGGGAAAACTAGTCGCAGCTCATCCAGTGGGTGTTTGTGATGGGAGCCTGGAGAAAATAACGCATGGTGTTCCCCCTAATAAAGCAATATCAGAAAACTGGCTAGCACAGTATTCTCAAAGAATATATTACCATAAAAAGAAAAAGAATAAGAAAAATCACAGAGACATAGGGCAGAGAGAAGAGAGAGGGAGAGACTAACCAGTAGCTCTTTGTTTCAATGTGGAAAAGGAAACGATGCAACACATATTCAAGCAATGTCCACACAAAAAATGCCAAGAAGAACCATCAGAACTATTCCAGGAAAAGAATGGCCCATCCGAACGGACATGGAGATTAAGTAACACACAACTGGAAGCCATATGGTAGGAACTGCCCACCACACAGTGCGAGTCAAGAACTGTTTCAAGTAGTTAGTGAATGTTAATAATTCAAGGTAGCAAGTAAGCATATATATCCGTAAACAGAGTGACTATTAGGCACGAAGAAAGGGGCTGGCTGTACCTCAAAAATTTCATTATCGAAAAATCGAGGGCTCCCTGTGCAGACAATAGGCTGGTGAACCCACTGTTGATATGCCTCTCCAAGATGGCCAACCTGGAAACATGTCAAAGGTTAAAAGTTTGGACGACTAAAACTAATCAGACGCACCAGAGGCACAACAGACAGGGAAAGAGCAAGCTCATCCTCTAATACTTGTGAAAGAAGTAAAGAAAGATTCAAGGAGAAAAGCGAAGGAAAATTAAGGAGGAGCAAACTTCAAGTCATCAAGTGGTAAATACCCCTGGGAAGTGCCAAACAAACACTTCAGAGGAGAATTAATAGACTGTCAATCTTCAGAATAGGTAAAAGAAATTGTTAACACAACACCAACTATTACTGAGCATACTTTTTCATCTACAGTGATAGAAGTTACAGAAAAATACAATATCTGAAATGCAGTGTCCGCACTTTTTTACCTGGAACACAAGGGCTTTATTCAAATCAACTTGGAAGTCCTGAGCAACCATCTTGTCACCTATAATACTTCGGAACCAATTTTAACCAGAACAAAGACTCTTCCTCTCCCTAAACGAATTCAGAACCCCCCCAGAAGGGTTTCTGCGTTTTGAAGTGAGAGCTGTGGAGAAAACGCCCGAACTGGGTTCCTTTTTATGGTCAGTGTTCCTTATTGATTGTTGTAGCCGGCCTTGTGCTCAAGTTGAAGGTGGCAGCAAATTTAAAGATGAAGGAGACATCATGAAATAAAGAAGCTAATTAAGCTAGACTTTTGCTTCCAATTGCATGAATTGCCAATTGCCTATGTATGAAAGGTTGCAGCAATACAACCCGCCTAACCAAGGACCATCACTTGAGAGAATAGTGATTCAATCTCCTACACGTTACTTGATGTTATTTTCAAATTCGTTGCTTCTATATTTCTTAATATTAAGAAACAAAGTATTGGTTATGGCGTGAAACAAGTGTTTTTTTTTTTGGATAAATCAATATCATGGCTTTGCTACTATACATCAGTCACGGTATTTAACTAATTAAATCCAACTTCTAATAATGAGTTGAGATAATTACACAATCCAGTTAACTTGTAACGCACGGCTTTGTATTTTGTATACTAGTCTCCTTCGAAACTGCCTAAATATGCCTTAATTTGGTGACTGCTGGCAAGATTACATATCTGATAGTCTGGTACCACAACCTTCAACTTGCCTCCCCCCTCCATCTTCTCCCCGACGGAGGGGCACGGTGGAGATGAGCAGAGACTCTGATAAGCTCAAGAGCAACGGAAAGAGAAAACAAAAGAAATTAAACTGAATTCATTTCATTCATGCCCTCTCCAGGAGAGGAAGTTCCTTACATATAGGTGGGTTAATGAATTCAAACGTTACGGTTGGCAAGGACCACTACTACTAGAATGCCAACAAACTAGGCACTGCCTAGAGAGACAAAACATAAGCTGCAGACTCTTGCTGGGAGCTGAGTTGCTGTAACTGGGAACTGAGTTGCTGTCACAAGAAGACGCAACTGTACATGAGGGATCACATGATGAAGGTAGATTGGGCTGATGGGCTTGAAGGATTGGGCTGAGGATTAGGAATGATCCTAACAAGTCCTCCCCCCATAAGAACAAGCTTGTCCTCAAGCTTGAAAGTCTGGAAACCTGCGAACCATGGCATGAGCTTCCTCCCAAGTCGCATCTTCCATAGGAAGACCCTGCCAAGCCACAAGCCATTTCGTAATTGGGCGCCGATGCTTGGTGAAGATAGCCATGTCGAGCACACGCTCTGGTTTCCACTCAATGATGCCATGATCATCAAATTGAGGCAATGTAGAAGCAACCGGTGTGTGATCACCAATGCGGCGTTTAAGAAGAGACACATGAAAAATAGGGTGCAACTTGCAATTGTCTGGTAGAAGGAGCTTGTAGGCAACTGAACCAACCTTGGCAGCAATCTGGAATGGTCCATAAAAGCGAGGGGCAAGCTTCTGTGAAGGGCGGCGTACCAAAGATTGTTGCCGATAGGGGTGCAATTTCAGAAACACCCAGTCACCAATCTCAAATGACTGATCAGTGCGTTTCTTATCAGCTTGTTGCTTCATTTGATTCTGGGCTAAAGTGAGATGATCTTTGAGGTTGCGCAACAGCTCATCGCGGTCTTGCAAAGCCACATTCACCGCATGATTGGTTGTAGTGCCCGGAATGTAACGCTGGATCGAAGGAGGTGGAATCCCATAGACTACCTGAAAGGGGGACATTTTGATGGCTGAATGGAAAGTGGAGTTGTACCACCATTCAGCCCAGTGTAGTAGATCAACCCAGGAGTCCGGTCGATCACTAACAAAACATCACAAGTAATGTTGCAAGGTGCGGTTGAGTACCTCAGATTGACCGTCACTCTGGGGGTGGTAAGCAGAGCTCCGGCAAAGTTTAGTGCCCTGAAGCTTGAAAAATGCTCCCAGAAATTTGAGATAAACACCCTGTCCCGATCACTGACAATGGTCTTGGGCATGCCATGGAGCCGAAATATCTCTTTGGTGAACACCTCGGCGACTTGAGCAGCAGTATAAGGATGATTGATTGGCACGAAATGACCATATTTGGACAACCGATCAACAACTACCAAAATAGAGGTCTTGCCAGCAGAGGCCGGTAACCCATCGACGAAATCCATTGCAATATCTGTCCAAATTGTGTCAGGAATAGGAAGTGGTTGGAGAAGACCAGAAGGGTGGCGGTGCTCCGAATTGACTCGCTGACACTGATCACATGACGCCACATACTTCTTAACATCCCGGCGAACTCCAGGCCACGCAAAATTGCGTGTCAACCTCTTGAAAGTTTTGAGGAAACCGGAATGGCCGGCTGTGAGAGTATCATGGAACTCAAACAAGATCTTAGGGCACCAATCGGAAGTAGCGGGAACAAAAACCCTGTCCTTATACATGAGGCGACAGGCAGCAAGTGAAAATCACGCCGGTGTAGGGCCACCTGTTGCCAAGGCACTGATGATGGCGCTGGCGTTTGGGTCAGAGCGGCAGGCCTGGTCAATTGCCGGAAGGCAATCAAAGATGGGGGTTGAGATGCCGTGAATACTGAGAAATTCTGCACGGCGGGACAAGGTATCAGCCACAGTGTTCAGCTTACCCGCTCGGTATTGGACTGCATAATCGAAGCCCAAGAGTTTGGAGATCCATTTCTGTTGTGTCGGAGTGTGAACCCGCTGTTGAAACATGTGTACCAAAGGTTGGTGATCAGTGATGATGGTGAAGTGGTGACCCAAAAGATACTGACGCCATTTAGAAATCGCATGTAGCACTGCCAACATCTCCTTCTCATATGTAGAGAGCAATTGGTTACGTGGAGAGAGAGCTTGACTGAGGAATTCGATGGGGTGTTTGCTTTGAGAGAGCACGGCACCGATCCCCAATCCACTGGCATCTGTTTCGATGAAGAACTCCTCATTGAAGTTGGGCAGAGCTAAGACCGGAGCTGAGGTGATGGCTGATTTGAGATCGACGAAAGCTTGCTCGGAAGCTGACGACCATACAAAGTTCTCCTTCTTGAGCATATCAGTGAGAGGACGTGCAATGATGCTGAAATGCCTGACAAAACGGCGGTAGTACCCCGCTAGACCTAGGAATCCTCTCAATGCTTTAATTGTCTTGGGCTTGGGCCAGTTGACAATGCAGCTGATCTTTTCTGGGTCCATTGAAACACCTTGGGCTGAGACTATATGACCCAAATAGTGCACACTTGATTGAGCAAACTCGCATTTCGATAACTTAACAAACAGTTGGTTAGATTGCAAGATGCACAAAACCATTTCCAAAAGTATCAAATGTGATTCACAATCCTTGCTATACACCAATATGTCATCAAGAAAAACGAGCACGCCTTTACGAAGGAGGGGCCGAAATGTACCATTCATGAGGCTTTGAAAAGTGGATGGAGCATTCGAGAGGCCAAAGGGCATCACCACAAATTCGTAGTGTCCATCGTGTGTGCGGAATGCGGTCTTGTAGATGTCGGCCTCGTGCATCCGAATTTGATGATAACCGGACCGGAGGTCAAGCTTGGTATAACGGACGACCCATGTAACTCGGCAAATAGTTCATCGGCCACGGGGATCGGAAAACAATCTTTGACCGTGACCGCATTCAACTCCCGGTAATCCACACAAAAGCGCCAATTGTCGTCTTTCTTGCGCACAAGAAGCACCGGTGACGAGAATGGGCTAGAACTCGGGCGAATGATGCCTTGAGCTAGCATGGTGGTGACTTGGGCTTCAAGTTCAAACTTTTGGGAGTGACCATAAGTGTAAGGGCGAACATTGACCGGCCCACAATTAGGAAGGAGTGGGATCCTATGGTCGATGGCTCGGTGGGGAGGAAGGCCCACTAGGGCGTCAAAAAGAGGCCCAAACTGCTGGAGAAGAAGGGTGATCTCTGGTGGATGCGCTGGTGGCGCGACTGCGGCTAGAATGGCAAGGGGAGGGGAGAAAGACTCAAGCTGCTTGTGTGGGATGAGGTCAAAGATATCGACAGCATCGATGTCGGCCTCTGGGTTGGAGGTTTCGCCGCGCAAAACATGGCGCTGGCCATCCACTGCAAAGACCATGAGTTTGTTGCGGAAGTGCCAACCAATAAATCCCAAGGTTTCCAGCCATTGTGCCCCCAATACAAGGTCGCAGCCAATCACCGGCAACAAAAAGAAGGAGTCGGTGAAACTGTAGGCTTGGGCTTGTACCGTGACGTTGTGTGCGACCCCAGAAGGAGTGAGTGAATGGCCCGATGCAGCTGTGAATCGAAGAGGCCCGGCGAGGGCAATTGGCAGACCCAATTTGTTGATGACAGCCGGGTTAAGGAAGTTCATTGCGGCCCCGCAATCAATGAAGATGTTAATGGTGACATTGCCAATGGAGCCCTTGAAACGCATCATATCACAGAGCTTTGTGTTGGTGATGGCGTGAAGTGGGTAAAGGGGTCGGAGGAATCAAGGGTTGGCTCCTCGGTGAGCAACGGTGGGTCAGTGTCAACCTCCGGGTACTCGTCAGGTGGTTGGGCGAAGTCGAGGATGGCCATAAATGGCCGTTTGCACACATGGGTGGTGGAATACTGCTCATCACAGTTGAAGCAAAGGTTTTTGGCTCGCCTTTCTCTCTGTTCTGTAGTGGAAAGGAGGCGGAAGGGGGAACGAGGATTGGTGTTTTGTGGCGGAGTGGGAAGGTGTGTTCTGGTAGTGGGAGGTGTGGGGTTTGTTGGGGGTAGGCGTGCAGGGGGGGGGGGGGGGGGGCGATGTGAAGTGGAAAGGGAGGTTGTGTGGAAACGATTGGGAAGTGGGTTGGAAAAGGTGCGGGGTCTGTAAGGTTGGGAATGGCGAAGCTCAGCGTTGCGCGCCTCAAATAAGCTTGCAAGGCGTTGTGCCTCGTCTAGGGTGGTAGGGTTGGACACTTGGATATCTTGCTGAAGCTCATGGCGCAGACCCCCAATGAAGATGTGCACAAGTTCATTGTCGGGCCAATCCGAAGCGCGACAAGAGAGCTTGGTGAAGGCAAGAATGAAATCGTCGACAGACCCGGCCTGTTGTAGGTGGGAGAGGGCGCTCTTGAAGTTGGACTGAGTGCCACCGCCAAAACGAGATATGAGGGCTGCCACAAACTCGTCCCATGTCGGGTTGGGGTGGCGGAGCTCATAAGCACTCATCCAAACTGAAGCGTCATTGCCAAAGTGTAATGCTGCTGTTTGAACGCGATCGAAGGGCGGTATGTGATGAACCCGCAAGTAGTGCTTTGCCAAGGTTATCCAGCCGACCACGTCTTCGCCATTGAAACGTGGTAGTTCGACTCGCGGGGGTCGGTAGTGGTGGTGTTCGGGAATGGGATTTGGTGGAGGGGGAAAATCGGTGTTGTTCGGAGGATTTGGTGGTGGAGGATTGTAGTTGATGTGTTGTTGGTGAGGGGATGGATGGGGTGATGAGATGGTCGAGTACTGTGGTGGCGCTGAACTCATGTGAGGATGGTGAGAGGAGGTGTTATAAGTGAGTTGGGGAGGTGTGAATAAAGTGAGTGTGGGTTGAGGGAGAGTGAGGTGAGGTGTAGTTGGCGCCGGAGAGAATGACCCAAAGGTCAATGGGTGTGAGGGAGGTGTAGGTGGCGAGTAAGGCTCCAAACTGTGGATGATGGGGGCGGATGACGGGGCAACAGCAGCGGATTGTGGTGCTGTTGAGGGAGGGTGGTTTTCCCACCGATTGAGAATGATGTTTTGGATAGCAGCGAACTGGTGATTCATGTGAGTTTGGCTGCGTGCTATCGCCGCGATGGCGTGCTGCACATCATCATACTGAGATTGAAGGCCATCGACGGCAGCCTAAAAAGTGGCTAAATGTCGGTGGAAAGAGGTATTGCCGAGCGGTTTGGTTGCTGGATATTGTCGTTGCGAGGCGGTGGGATGGGTGGGACTAAGGCAGATGTGGGGTGGGTGGAGGATGGGTTTGAAACTTGGAGGTTTCTCATCGGAGACCCTCCAAGCTCTGGTTCTGAATACCAAATGATAAGCTCAAGAGCAACGGAAAGGGAAAACAAAAGAAATTAAACTGAATTCATTTCATTCATGCCTTCTCCAGGAGAGGAAGTTCCTTACATATAGGTGGGTTGATGAATTCAAACGTTACAGTTGGCAAGGACCACTACTACTAGAATGCCAACAAACTAGGCACTGCCTAGAGAGACAAAACATAAGCTGCAGACTCTTGCTGGGAGCTGAGTTGCTGTAACTGGGAACTGAGTTGCTGTCACAAGAAGACGCAACTGTACATGAGGGATCACATGATGAAGGTAGATTAGGCTGATGGGCTGATGGGCTTGAAGGATTAGGCTGAGGATTAGGAATGATCCTAACAGACTCTTTGCTAGTTAAAGGATTGTCTCCCAAATCCAAGTTTACATTAGTACATGATATGCCTCTACGCTACTCGAATTAATTCTATCCATATGAAAATGCAAGCAGAAGAATATTCAACAGCATAGAGCATGAACATACATCTGCAATCGACTATTGTAGTAACAAACACACATGATACATGAACAAGAATATTAGTGTCAATTTCTGGGCCGGGGGTCATATGGAGCCAAAGAAACCAAACCCCATCAGTTGTTTTACATATGCAAAGCAGCCAGAAGTCCTTCATGTATATGGAGATTTTGTAGTCTTGCGGGTCATGTTCCATAGCCCCAAATACTGTAGTTATTGTTCTCCAGTTAAAATCAAATGTGAACTGGATATAATCAGCACGTTATTGTTCTCTAGGTGGTCAAGTTGTGGTAGAAAAATCAGGTAGATAGTGGTTAAAGAAGTTTACAGTACAGTGTATAAAAACATTTCATCTTCCAGATCATTTTTGGGTTTAGAGAAAAGTGAGACAAAACTATGGCTCCAGCGGTAGCTATTTTAATAAAAGAAAAAATAAAATATGCAAGATGTTGCTAGAAAATGAGATTTGAGAGGCAGAAAGGCTTACACTACAACAGTAGCAAGAAGATCCATGTGTAAGACCAAAGCACTCACAATAGAACTCAGTTTATCTGAATGACTTCAGTAATTTTATTGAATGCAGAACTAGGCTTTATATAGTCTTTACAAGATAAGGAATTCAAAACAAAACAACCACGTTCTAAAAACATGGTACCTGTTACAGAACAATTCAAACCCTACTGGATGTTCCTAATATGCAGGAACTTATTAACAACTTTGACTAAGCCAAGCTAACTGAGTCAACAAAACAACCTCAACATATCCTCCCTTAAACTGAAGCAGTATGCTTTCAGTTTATGCTTGGTACCTCACAAACTCCCAACTTACCACGCAACTCCTCGAAAACATCAAGTTTTAATGGCTTGGTCATGATATCAGCCAATTGATCCCCTGTTCCACAATGAACCAACTCCACCACCTTCTTCTTTGTAAGATCCCTTAAGAAATGGAATCTTACATTTATATGCTTACTTCTTCCATGTATGACCGGATTCTTGGATAACTTAATCGTCGAACTGTTGTCACACATCATGGTAGTACACTTGCTCTGTGAATTCCCAATCATCTCTAGCACTCTCCGCAACCACATACATTGACAAGCACACAAAGCTGCTGCCACCATTCAACATAAGTAGTAGACAATGTCACCACCGGTTGCTTCTTTGAAGCCCAAGAAACTACTCCACCATTCAACATAAACACATAACCAGACGTACTCTTTCTGTCATCAGTATCCCCGGCATAAACGCTGTCAGAATAAGCTAAGAGTTCCCCAGTACCTTCTCTCATATAGAATACACCCAATCCCACAGTTCCCTTCAAGTACCGAAGAACCTTTTTTGCTGCTTGCATATGTAAATCAGTAGGATTGGCCATGTATCTGCTCCAGAGACATACCACATACATTAAATTAGGTCGAGTTGCAGTAATGTACATGAGACTCCTAATTAACTGCTTGTACACAGTTGCATCAACCTTATCGCCTCCTCCACCTACTGACAACTTAGAACCGGGTACAATAGGACTCTTCACTGAGTTACCATTACATAATCCAAATCTCTCAATCAACTCACAAGCATACCTCCTTTGACTCAAGTAGATACCTTCTGAACTTTGCACAACTTCGACACCAAGGAAATACTTCATCTTCCCTAAGTCTGTCATGTCGAACTCAACCTTCATGGAACTCTTAAAGCTTTCAAACATGCATGCATCATTCCCAGTAAAGATTAAGTCATCAACATACAGACTCACAATAAGAAACCTCTTGCCTCCATCTTCTGTTTTGACAAAAAGAGTGTGCTCATAATTGCATCATTCAAAACCCTCTTTGACAAAGTAAGCTTCAATTCTGCTGTACCATGCATGTGGCGCTTGCTTCAACTCGAGGAGGTGTTTCCAAATCAACTCGAGGAGGTGTTTCAGTTTGGTCCTCTTCTTCGATCTTCTACAATTCCTTCACTCTCATCAGAGTCACTGAAATCTTGATCACCATCTACACAGTCAGCATCTCCGATCCCCAATCAAGTACATCGAGCTTAACCTCTTCATCTGTCCTCCCCTAATTCCAACTCTTGTCTTCTTCAAAAATTACATCCCTGCTCACAATAATTTTCCTTGCAAATGGATCATACAATCTATAGGCTTTGGACTCCTCACTGACTCCGAGAATCACACACTTAATACTCTTATCATCTAGCTTCTTTCTTTTCTGGTCCAGCACATGAACATAAGCAAGGCATCCAAAAACCCTAAAGTAGTCTACTTTAGGCTTCACTCCACTCCACATCTCTTCTGGTATCTTGTCCTTAATCACCAGTGTAGGACTTCGATTAATAACATGAGCAGTCCACCTTGTAGCTTCTAGCCAGAATTGCTTGGGCACTTGTTTGTCACAGAGCAAACACCTTACCACATTCATAATGGTTCGGTTTTTGCGTTCAGCTACCCCGTTTTGTTGTGGGGTATAAGATGCCGTCAACTGCCTGCCAATACCATTAACTTTACAAAACTCATTGAGTTCATTAGAGGTAAATTCTACCCCTCTATCAGTAAGTAGGCAACATATCAATGCATTGGACTCCTTCTCAACTAGACTTTTGTAAACTTTGAAAGTTGCAAATGCTTCAGACTTTTCAAACAAAAATAACACCCACACTTTTCGACTAAAGTCATCGATAAATGTCAAGATGTACCTCTTGCCACTGTTAGAACATGGTGTTATTGGAGTGCAAAGATCAGCATGTACAAGCTGCAATTTGTGACTTGCTCTCCACTGACTCTTTTTCGGAATGATCTTCCTCTGTTGCTTGCCCACCAAGCACTCAGTACAAGTTCTTGTTGCAGCCTTGAAACATGGAAGCCCTTTCACCATCTCTTTGTGCTGTAAAGTACGCAGACCTTTGTAGCTCAACTGCCCAAACCGCCTATGCCACAACTCTGAAATATCATCTGTAGTTGCTTGCAAACATGTTGGAGCTTCATGTACCACACTTGCCAACAAGACAAACATGCGATTGGTGGTCATCATTGCTTGCATAATCAAATCTTGCCTTGAGTGATATAGTCTGCACTCTCCATTTTGTATAAGAATAGCCAAACCATGTTCTTGAAGTTGGCCTATGCTGAACAAATTATTCTTCAAATTAGGCACGTAGTATACATCTGTCAATACCTGATTAATTCCATTCATCTCAAGCCTTATGTTGCCTTTGCCCATTACTCTCATCCTTGAGTTGTCACCGAGCTTCACAGAGTGTCTATACGTCTCGTCGAGAACTGCAAACCACTGTTTATTCCCACACATATGATTGCTGCATCCTGAATCAAGGAACCAAACTTCCTCCCTTTTTGAGTTGTTAGTCTCTTCATACGCCATTAGGAGCATTTCATCTTTTTCATCAATCTCGGCATAATAGGTTTTCTTTTCCCAACTAGGACACTCGTATTGGAAGTGCCCAAGCTTGCCTCCCTCTACCTCTTCCTCGGCCTCGAGCTGCATATCCCCTGCCTCGGCCTCTTCCTTCAAACTATTCCTCATGAGAAACCTTTAAAACTTGTTCTTCTTTTATATCTCCAGTATGATGATTCAACCTCTGCTCATGAACAAGGAGGCTGCTTTGTAGCTCATCTAACGTCAGCGTATCCAAGTTATTGGATTCCTCAATTGAGCACACAACATAATCAAATTTTGAGGTCATTGACCTCAAAATTTTCTTGATGATTTCAACTTGTGTCATGTTTGCACCCCCATGAACCTTCATCTTGTTGACAATTGTGAGTGTCCGAGCAAAAAACTCGTCCACCTTTTCTCCTTCTCGCATCTGGAGAACTTCAAACTCTTTCCTTAAGGCCTGCCGATGTGCCCTCTTCACTCTAGTAGTACCTTGATATTTCTGTCTCATCGAGTCCCAAATACTCTTCGAGCTCTCCCTGTCAAAGATTGTCTTCATTATTGTTCAATCTATGGCCTGGAACAAATAATTCTTAACCTTGAGATCTTTTAACTTCATCTCCTCGATCCTCTGACGCTGCTCCTTTTTTTTAAAAAAACATTTTATTAATAACTCACACACCCTACATATGTCCGTGAGGTTTGAACCCGTGACCTCAAAGTTGTCAGTTAAACACCTTAACCAACCAAACCACGGCTCACCGACCTCTGACGCTGCTCCTCAACCTGCTTACATTGTGCTTCAGTCTGTTGTCCTCTCTCTGCCACCACCGTGGAGAAAGTGACTGGTTGTTGAGCTCCTTGCATCGACGTTGGGATCCCATTCTCTATGAGACCCCAGAGTTCCTTGGATCGGAGAAAATTCTCCATAAGCATCAACCGATGATCATAATGTCCGTCGAATTTAGGAATCGACACGGGCACAAAATTCCTTCTACCGCCATTCTCTCTTACTCACTTTTCCTTACTGTGTTTCACTCAAACACTCTAATCACACAATCAGGCCCCCTTTGTGGGGCTCTGATACCAGAATTTGTAAGACCAAAGCACTCACAATAGAACTCAGTTTATCTGAATGACTTCAGTAATTTTATTGAATGCAGAACTAGGCTTTATATAGCCTTTACAAGATAAGGAATTCAAAACAAAACAACCACGTTCTAAAAACATGGTACCTGTTACAGAACAATTCAAACTCTACAGGATGTTCCTAATATGCAGGAACTTATTAACAACTTTGATTAAGCCAAGCTAACTGAGTCAACAAAACAACCTCAACAACACCATGTTAACCAGCCAGTGCTACTGGTTACTCATTTTCTCAGCTGCTTTTGTTGAAGGCACTGTTCCGAAAACATTGTCCCATAAGGAGGAAGTGATCCCGAATCCCTTACTTCGAATTCTGAAGTGATGGTTCAAGTGATATTTCTGTCAACACAAACACAGACATTTATGAAGGCATAGAAACAAATACTATCAAATATGACAGAACGAGTGCACAGGACAGGATGTCTTAAGTAGTCACCAAATTGTTACCTTCATATCTTGAGTCAATCTATTGGACGGCTTCCCATGGTGCAGGAAGTAATGAGTAACATCGTATGCTACATATCCAAATACGGTTCCTCCAAACAAAGCCGGAGCAACTGATGGAGGTGATAAAAGCCTAAACATATTCCAAAACTAGCAGACATATACCATGATATATCAGAAACAGCAGAGAGATATAACCGAGATGATTTATATAGCAAAAATAATAAATCACTCTCAAACTAGAATAGTGCAATCTTATGAGCCAATTATCAAAGTGATGAGATTTCTTTCATCAAAAAATTATTTGCATTGAGCAGCATGTAATTTCTTCTTCCGCTCAGATAAATTATAACTGGGTGAAACTTATATGCATACTACAGCAGCAGAATCCTTGATTGCACCCTATCCTGATCGATCGTGTCAGCCTATTCATTGCTAAGTGTTTAGGCAGACTAGTCTAGTCGAGTTGTGAAATGGATCCTACCGGCACACACAGAATAGCTGTCACTGCAGGGGGGAAAACAAGGTGCATCCTATCCATAGGGTGCTTGTGATGGCAACCATGAAAAAGATAATGAATGGTGTTTCCCCTACAAAAAGTGACCAAATTAGGAAGGCAATACATCAAAAGGGGGAAAGAAGAGATGACAGACATGGATAGGGAACCAACCAATAGCTTATTGTTTTCATATGAAGAGGGAAGCGATGAATAACGTACTCCAACAATGTCCAAATAAAGATTCCACCAACCACCGCTAAAGCTGCCTGAGGTAAAGTAAGCCCCATTCGGAGAGACACAGAGACTAACCAGGATGCTACAGGCAGCCAAACTAGTGGAATCACCCACCATGTTGTGCGGGTCAAGAACTGTTTCAAGTTAATGGGTCAATAGATGACCACAACAGTATTGATGAGAAGTTTACCAAAATTTGAACTCACATAAAAGACATCATGACAAACTAGCAGAACTGATTTTACCAAAAAATAATTATAACCTTCAAACATTTAGCATATCCATTTTATTTCATCTCATTTAGGCTTAGTTATTAATGCTTCTTCGCTGTTCTATAACCATAACAGATATTCTATAGTTCCAGTGCTAAAAAGTTTAATCACACTCAACATATTTTAACTGAAAAGAAGGTCTCTAAATCCAAATTTGTTGTATTACTTGAAGAGGATTACTAAGGCTATAAGGCTATGACTTGTGACTATATACCGCCACAAATATTGGCTGCACTTAGTTATGTGGTATTCGGGTATTGTATGCCTGTTTGAATTTATGAGTGCAAGATCTTAAAGTAATACCTCCAAATAGTCATTTGCAAAGAATCTGGGGCCTTCCTTGCTGACAACAGGTTGGTGAACCCATTCATAGTAACCTTTGCCAAGATGACCAACCTGTAAAAGTTCCAGGGGTGTAGAAGGCCAAAGTTAGATGAATTACTAAAACAAAAAAATTGACTCGCAACAAACATTATATGTCAAGTAAGTGTTGTAAATTGTAGATCTGAAATTGTGCAAAGGCGCTCAAAAATAAGTGGAACCCGATAGGTATTCTTATATATGGACACATATCAATGATACTAGTCATTTAGAATTGACAACAAATTGTTTACACTGTTGTTTCTAATGCCTTCTGGAATGCATATATACGAAGGGAAGTCAAGCTAAGCCTCTGCCACCCCTCAACAATTGAAAGTTAAATTAACTTGACAAGAAAAGAAAGTAACGTTTATGAAAATAATTTCAATTAAGCAAGGCAGTGCAATCTTAAGAACCAGAGAAAGATAACAACTACTTCTGAAACACCATTATGCTGCTGGATACTTGCATGTATAAACATAGCACCAAAACTCATTGGATGAACACTACCAGAAGAAAGGCTTTAGCCGACGAAAATAAAAAACCAGGCCGACGAATTTTTTTTTCGTCGGCTAAAGTCCACTTTAGCCGACGAATTTTTTTTTCGTCGGCTAATTTAAAATTTTCGTCGGCTATGGTCAACTTTAGCCGACGAAAGTAATATTTCATCGGCTGAATAATTTTTTTCGTCGGCTATAGTCTGTGAACTTTAGCCGAC
>NC_020493.1:4629975-4692481 GCF_000184155.1 Fragaria vesca subsp. vesca | reverse complement strand
TCGGCTATAGTTATTTTTTAATTTATTTATTACACACTTTAGCCGACGAATATATTAATTGTTTCGTCGGCTAAAGTCTGGAAAAAAAACCGACGACATGTTTTTCGTCGGCTAACTGTGGGACTATAGCCGACGAAAAAAAAAATTTCGTCGGCTAAAGTCATCACAGACGAGCTTTTCCCGACGACACTTTAGCCGACGAGCCTTCGTCGGCTAAGATCTTAGCCGACGAATTAAGATAACAGGCCGACGAAAATTTTTCGTCGGCTAAAGTGCTTGTCCTGGTAGTGGAAGGATGAAGAATCAGAAATATGACTAAACCATTTACAGTTTGGAAAAATTTTAAGAACAATACATGACAAATAGTCCACTCTTACTTTTGGTGTTTTAAGTTTCAAAACAATCATAACGGTACATGAACTTGTAATCTTAACCGAAAATATGTACATTCCGTTACATTCTCCGTTATCTAACGTGTTTTCCGTTAAACTTTGAGGGGCAAATCAGTCACTCTTTAATTTAACAATAATAAATTATTAAAATCAATAATTAAATTAATAATTAATAAGGAGAGGGAAATAAGAAACGAAAAAGAATATTGTTGTCTCTCTTTTTCGTCCCCGTTCAAACCCAGCATACACAAAAATGGCGATCGAGGTAGGACTGTAAGAGGAAGTTGGAAGATGATTTGATTAAAAAAGTTTTTGAGAATATATGGTATGAGTTTACAAGATTAAAAAAGTATGTAAATAAAAAAAAATATTCACAAAAAAAAGAGAGTATATAAATAGGAAAAAAAATACAATATAAAGAAAGAGAGAATGGAGAAAACCCGAAACCACAATTTAAAAAATGAGAAATTACATAAAGTTAACGGTGTTATTGACGGCATGTGCTAAAAATGTGTCGGCTTTTAAACGTCATGTACCATTTTGATTGTTTTGAAACTTGAAACACCAAAATTAAGAGTGGACCGTTTGTCATGTATTGTTCTTAAAATTTTTCCTTACCGTTTTACACAGATAGGCATACAGAAAAGTACAAAATGTAGAACAGTGAAGAATTGTAACCTGGAAGACGAGAGGCTTATCCAAGTCCACAGTAAAAGGTTTGACGACCATCTACGCAGGCTTTTTAAGTAACTGGAGTAGTGAGAAAATTAACTTCAAAATCAGAAAGTGAATAGCAAAGCAATTCCACATCAGATACTCAAGCAAATAAACAATAATACGGAGTTTTGTACTTTGGCTGGACACCAGAAGTGCAGGTGGTACAGTCTAATCCATTGAATTAGTTTATTCTTAGTTTGGCTTTCCATCCCATTAATTTTCTTATTCCTTGTTTCTGTAACCAACCATTATAAAGTGTGACACAAGTCTGAACCAAAGCGTACCTGGGCATTGACATTCTTCTAACATGAAAAAAAATATTAACAAATAGAAACAATTCGACGCAACGAGGAACTACATTTCTAAACTCCTCTAGAGGCAACCTTTTAAAATTTAAACCGACTGTGTTTGAAAAATCATTGTTACTGTTATAACTTTCTCAACTTTGTTCCAATCTTCCAAAAGCAAGTCTTTTTAGTCCCTATATGTCCCTATATGCAATTTGATCAAGGAAATACACTACTTTGAATGTTAAACACCAACTCGTTACATATAACTTCAAGCACTGCTAGAGATTTCTACATATCATAGAAAGTAAATGAAACATAAGATCTTTAAATAGCAGAGAAACCTCAAATCAAACACCTAAGAAACTAAACTGCATCTATTTTACAAATCCAATCACCACACAATGCAGCAGAGTATAAACAAACCCAGACACAAAACTCATCCAACAATGCGTCTCTGATATACAAATTCTATAGAGCCCAGATCAACAATTAACACGATCATGATCCTAATACACAACCCAGATCAAATCTGCATAGAATCTTCAATAATTCCTATACAAGTTGACAATTTTCTGATCATCAAAGTTAAAGTATCAACCTTTTGAGTACAATGCAGGAACAATTATACTGGGAAGACACCCAGAAAGATTGTTAAAGTTCAAAGTTGGGTTGTGTTTTGTTCTCGGTGGAAAAAGAGAGACCATGACCACGAGCTGAAGAGGTTAAAAGCGTAGAGAAACAAACTCGTGATCAGAAGGCGATTGAGAACGACTCGCGGCTTATATCTGAAACCGGATGTTGAGGTCTTAAACTAGAAGAACGGGAAAGAAAGCAAAATGCAGAAAATAAAGAAAGCTAGTTCATGTTTGATTGATGTCCATCAAAGAGATACATCCGAGTTATATGGTCTCAGACTTAGACTAGCTATTACAAAATATCTTCCGGACATGTGCTACTCACGTGATTGCTACTACTAGATAATCTAGATTAGACTGAAGTGAACTGGGCCTCAACACCGGAAGCCCCCCTTGGTACTTTACCTTCGGATTTACAGCTTTGCCTCTCTTTCAAGTTCCCAGCTGTTTGCCAGTGACGGTGTGCCACCTGTCCTTTCCAACCCTCTATTAATTTCTGTTCTTTTTCACCGTTTCAAATGATTACTTTTTCACTTTTACCTAATCCCTAAAAGTGATGATGCAACTTACCAGGTAAACTCGTTTGTGATTGCTTCTCTAAGGATGATTTTGTTATGCAAGTAACATTATTTTCATATATACTTTATCATAATGAAAGGATTTTATCTAACCATAAAGTAAAATGTATACAAATAATAATACAAACTGAAACAGGTCAAGTGACATCAGAAGACAGAGTTACAACATCTCTAGCATATAGACACTATTAATGATAACAAAAATAGTTTTAACAAAATGCCAAATAAACTAGATTTGATAAGCACATAAAGTTTATATCAAAATGAGTTGTTTCAATTAGTGTGTATTTGTGGTTGAGCGAGTTGAGTCTAAACTTAAATTTGATGTTTTTATCATAAATCTTACGTTAGGTCTTGACGCGAAGGTATATGATGTCATTTCTCTCCCTAAACTTGTTCTGGTGAAAAAATACTACGCAAAACAAATATTTGTGATCATTTTGCCATTTTCACAAGCAACTTCAGAGTAAACAGATGTATGTTTTATACTACCAAACACATAATATCTTTACAAGTCGTATTCAAAAAATTTAAAATATAACCCTCTTCTTGTAATTGGATGTTATAATATCATTATTGTCATAGATATTTTAGGGTATGGGAAGCCTGTTAGGTAGTGCTGTATGCTTCTTCATTTGGACTTTGATGCAAAACGTTAGCATCACATCATGTGCAACCACACCTTTAGCCAGTTGGCTGCAAATAATTGAAGATGCTGCAACGTTTAAAATATGGAGAATTCTGGAATGCACCCAGAGGGTGCTGCACCCAGCTGCCCTCCTACTGTCTGTGTATTGTCCCTTTGGATTCTGTATTAAGACGGTTTGTATTTGGCTAGTATGTATAGGTATCCCAGATTTCACTCATACTTTTACCGTGTACGCACGCGTCTCGCCCGTGCCATCTATAATCAATTAAGAGGATCGATTCAACAGATCTTCTGATTCCTTTTCTTATCTCCAAAATCTAGGGTTTCTCTGTGTGGACCGAAAACAGAACGATTATGTTGCTTCATATCAGCCGTCGGAGCAGAAATCCAAATTCTTGCGCAAACTGTGGGTTTTTCCAGAAAATACGGCCATGAGTCGCCGGTTTCCGATCTAGATCCCGAAATTGAAATCCGGTGCAATCGAAGGAGCGTTCCAAAAATCGGCAACCGGTCTTATCATCCATGGAAGAAACCGTAAGAAATTCGAGATCCCTATAATTTTCTTTAGATACCGGATAACGGGACATGTGAAATTTGTTAATTATTGAAGATGGTGTTGAGCGGGATTGACCGAAACGGGATTAAGTTCAATTTGCCACCGAGGAGGTTTATGGCGTCCAAGTGGTGATTGGGAAATTGGAGGAGGTTGAAGTCGTTGACTCGGTGGTGTTGGAAGGAGCTCAAGGAGCACCACCATCATCTACTGAACTGAATTGAGTTCAAATTTTTGATTCGATTTCAGGTATTAATACTGTAGAATGGTTTTTAGTCTCTAATTAATTTGATTGTTTCCGTATATGGGTTCTATGCCTTTAGATCAAGTCGGGATGACTTTATAGTTTTATAAGGTGGAAGTTGACTCAAATTGTTATAATGACTTTTGTTTCATTATTTTCATAGCTTACATTCATGGTTTTTCTTGTTTTCCTTTTCTATATTTTCTTGATTCTGATATTTTGCTCCCTTGGGCAGATAAAAGTTCTTTTGATATATGGCAGTTAAGGATTGAGGTGATTCTGCATACACTATGGGAATTGTAGATTTGTTGCTTGTATGTGTAGAACTGTAGTATAGGCCTGGTAATTGTCTCATTATCCTTTCTTTTTTTGTTGAGTTATATTAACCTGATGAGATGGATGACTATTTGTTAACTTTTGGCATCAAGCTAAATAGTTTTCCTTATGTTGTACGTCTGTTATAATGTTATTATGGTTTTCTGCATGAAGAGATGATGTTGTTGGCATGTTCTGTTTGTTTGCACGGTATTTACAAATCAAGTGTATTTGAATAATGTGTTATGGTTTTGTTGAGTTGCTGCAGATTACTTTTCATTAGGGCAAGTATGTTTTGTGGACTGGATTTGCAATTTTTTCTGCTATGAAACTTATAGATGTTCCTTGCTTTGTTTGTGTTGTGTGTGTCAATGGAGCTGTCATGCGTTCATTATGAATGCGGTGGGAACTGCTAAGTGTTCTGTCCTCAAGAGGTTTTCATAAACGTCGGTCTATCACGGATTTAGAGAAGTCTCTTGATGACCCAACAATTAGTTCTGTCATATGAGTCGGATTGTTATTCCTTGAAGGTGTTAGTTGAGTAGTGGATCACTTCATTCCTAACTTATAGTGGCATTTTCTTTTTGGCTAGCTGTTGGTCTATTGACATTAAGCAACGATACCATTTTGCTCATCAAATTATTATTTAGTGTTATTTTTTAAAATTCATGAGGTTGGCTTACTGAATTTCGTTGTTGTTTTGTGGTGTAGGGATGCTGTAGGTTATTAATGAAAAGGTAAACACTGGAACCTTTTGATGAGTAATTTGTTATTATGCATATTTTGTCTTGCTTAATTTTATTGGTGAGTGATCTGTTGTGTTACATTTTTCATGTTGTGGTTATAAGTTCCCTTTTTTAATATCTCTTGTAGTAGAGATAATTCTTGGTCTTGTCTGCAGAATATGCTTAGTTTTAGCATGCAAGGTTCCAGAACCCATTTTATCGGTCCTAGAAAGACAAAAAATAGATCCAAATTCATTCCCAGCATACCAAATCTTGATTGAGTGACATGCTAAATTAATGAAATCAAAATTTTGATAATGTAGCTAACCTGATAGTAATTGGTTGACACTTGTATATAAATTTCAGAAATCTCTTTCTCTAATATATGTTATATTGTGTTCTTACATGTACAGCTCCCTAAACAAAATTGATAACTCAAAAATGTTTTGATCTTGCCAAAGTTGAAATCCCTTAGTTTAGTGTTATCACTTCTTCCATTAAATTGGAAACTTTATATCAGTATTCTGCATGTATTCTTTGTTGTTGGTAACTAATCTACTCTCATTGTGGCTTATTGATACTCTGTCTACATGTCTTCAAGTATGCTCAAGTTGCTGCTCATTCGAGAAGGTGTATTAATGGGAAGCTAAAGATTACGAAGAATAAGATGATTCATGTGGTGTTTTTAAATACTTGAGTACAAATGTCTTTACTGTGTTTCCCTGGTTACTTTTAGTTTTGATTCAATATCTCCAGCAAAGATATTAATATTGTTTCAGGTAATTGGTCAAGTTTTGGTTGCTTTGTTGTCTTTTTGGTGTAGATCATCGATTTTTTTTTTTTTTTTTTTTTCTATCTCTGGGTTTGTTTGTGCTGGGTAATTGGTCTTGAGATGTGAATCATATTATTGAGTTCTTAATCTCTATGATTAGTTGTACGTTTGTGTTAATTACTTCATTTAATTGCTGAATTGGGTGCCCAAGATTGGTACTTTCTTGGCCTCCCATTGAATGATTTGTATGTTTGTCTTAGGCTCATTTATCTTGACATGGGTAAATTATCCCTCCCATTCATATCTGTGTTCATTTGGGATTTGTGTTATTGAAAACCTGTATAGAACCAATTACAATTATCTTGAAGTAAAAAATGAACCTAGATGTCAATTTGGTTTAGTTTTAGAAAGACTGTGGCATGTCCGCCTATGGTAGTAACTCTATCAGCACAAAGTTGGTGTCTAGACTCTCATGTCCAGTTGGGGTTAATATAAGTTACTTCCCGAAAATAAGGATCCCTATAGAGAAGATTAAGCGTAAGAAAAATTAACCGCTTTTATCAGCATCTAGACATTACCCGAAATACGTGATTTTTTAACCATAGTTGTATTTCATTATTCCGATCATATTTTATTTCATGAGATTTTTGAAAATTTTGTTTCCTTTTTCTAGTTGGTTCATAAAGTTGTATATTTGTATGTAATCTACTAAACAAGTTATACCACATTAGTAAGCACGTTGTAATTCTGATGACTAAAAATCACAAAATGAAAATTTCACTATTTGATATGATAAATTTAGTAAAATATGGCTATGATATGAAATTCAACTGGATTTGGCAACGTTCGGCGCTTAATCAAAGCGGTCAACCCTAATCCATCGTCACTTATCACACGGAAACGCTTTTAAGTACCCATTCGTGACCTAGTTTGGTCGATTCTTCTACAAGTTGATCTCTCACATAGATGAGATGCAACCACCTATGTAAAAATTTGGGAACATTTACTACCCGAGGATAGGGCACCCCTTAGTACAACATAAGCGTAAATAGGGTTGACCGCTTGGATTGGGGTTCTATTGTTGCCGAATTAAAGTGATTTTTTTACCATAGCGGTATTTCACTATTCTGATCACATCTTATTTCACGATATTTTTAAAAATTTTGCTTCCTCTCTATAGTTGGTTCACAAAGTTGTACACTTGCATATAATTTACTAAACAAGTTATACCACATTAGTAGGCACGTTGTGATTCCGATGACTGAAATACACAAAATGAAAATTTGACCATCAGATATGATGGTTATAGCGAAACATGACCATCATAAAAAATTCAACAGGATTCGGCAACGTTTGGGGCTCGATCGAAGCGGTCAATCCTATTCCCAAAACATATAGATTTGGGTTGATCGCTTCGATCGAGCCCTGAATGTTGCCAAATCCAGTTGAATTTTATACCACAGTCATGTTTTACTATAATGATCATATCAGACGGTCAAATTTTCATTTTGTGTATTTTAGTCATCGGAATCACAACGTGCCTACTAATGTGATATAACTTGTTTAAACAAGTTATATGCAAATGTACAACTTTGTGAACCAATTATAGAGAGGAAGCAAAATTTTCAAAAATCTCATGAAATAAGATGTGATTGCAATAGTGAAATGCAGATATGGTTGAAAAATCACGTATTTCGGATAACGTTTGGGTGCTGATAAAAGCGGTCAACTCTTTTTACGTTTTATCTTCTCTATGAGGAGCCCTATCTTTGGGAGGTAAACGTCTCCAAATTTATACATGTGTGGTTACGTCTCATCTATGTGAGAGTTTAACATGTGGAAGAATCGACCAAACTAGGTCACAGAGAGGTAGGTAAGAGCGTTTTCGTGTGATAAGTGACGATAGATTAGGGTTGACCGCTTCGATCGAGTCCCGAATGTTGTCGAATCCTATTGAATTTTTTACCATAGCCATGTTTCGCTATAATGATCATATCAGACGGTTGGATTTTCATTTTGTGAATTATAGTCATCGGAATCACAACGTGCCTACTAATATGATATAACTTGTTTAGTTGGTTTTTTGTAAGTGTACAACTTTGTGAACCAACTACATAGAGAAAGCAAAATTTTCAAAAATCTCATGAAATACGATGTGATTGGAATAGTGAAATACGGCTATAGTTAAAAAATCACGTATTTCGGGTAACATTTGGGTGCCGATAAAAGCGGTCAACCCTTTTCACGCTTTATCTTCCCTATGGGGAGCCTTATCTTCAGGAGGTAAACGTCTCCAAATTTTTACATTTGTGGTTACGTATCATCTATGTGAGAGTTTAACTTGTGGAAGAATCGACCAAAGTAGATCACGGAGAGGTAGGCAAGAACGTTTTCGTGTGTTACGTGACGATAGATTAGGGTTGACCGCTTCGATCGAGCCCCAAATTTTGTCGAATTGAGTTGAATTTTATACCATAGCCATGTTTTACTATAATAATTATATCGGACGGTGAAATTTTTATTTTGTGAATTTAGTCATCGGAATCACAATGTACCTACTAATGTGGCATAACTTGTTTAATTAGGAAGTTATATGCAAGTGTACAACTTTGTGAACCAACTATAGAGATGTGAACCAACTATAGAGAGGAAGCAAAATTTTTAAAAATCTCGTGAAATAAGATGTGATCAGAATAGTGAAATACGGCTATGGTTGAAAAATCACGTATTTTGGATAAATATTGGTTCCCGATAAAAGCGGTCAACCTTTTTTACGCTTAATCTTCCCTATGGGGAACCCTATATTCGAGAGGTAAATGTCTCTAAATTTTTACATGTGTGGTTACGTCTCATCTATGTGAGAGTTTAACGTGTGAAAGAATCGACCAAACTAGGTCACAGAGAGGTAGGAAAGAGCGAATCCGTGTGATAAGTAACGATAGATTAGGGTTGACCGCTTCGATCGAGCCTCGAATGTTGTCGAATCGAGTTGAATTTTATACCATAACCATGTTTTACTATAATGATCATATCAGACCGTGGAATTTTCATTTTGTGAATTATAGTCATCGGAATCACAATATGCCTACTACTGTGGTATAACCTGTTTAGGAAGTTATATGCAAGTGTACAACTTTGTGAACCAACCATAGAGAGGAAGCAAAATTTTCAAAAATCTCACGCTTAATCTTCCCTATGGGGAGCCCTATCTTCGAGAGGTAAACGTCTCTAAATTTTTACATGTGTGGTTACGTCTCATCTATGTGAGAGTTTAACGTGTGGAAGAATCGACCAAACTAGGTCACAGAGAGGTAGGAAATAGTGAATCCTTGTGATAAGTGACGATAGATTATGGTTGACCGCTTTGATCGAGCCCCGAACGTTGTCGAATAGAATTGAATTTTATACCATAGCCATGTTTTACTATAATGATTATATCAGACGATGGAATTTTCTTTTTGTGAATTTTAGTCATCTGAATCATAAAGTGCCTACTAATATGATACAATTTATATAGCAAGTTACATGCAACTGTACAACTTTGTGAACCAGTTACACACTGGAAGCAAAATTTTCAAAAATCCCGTGAAATAAGATGTGATCAGAATAGTGAAATACGGTTATGGTTGAAAAATCACGTATTTTGGATAAAGATTGATTCCCGATAAAAGCGGTCAACCTTTTTAAAGCTTAATCTTCCCTATGGGGAGCCCTGTCTTCGAGAAGTAAACGTCTCTAAATTTTTACATGTGTAGTTGTGTCTCATTTATGTGAGTGTTTAACGTGTGGAAGAATCGACCAAACTAGGTCACAGAGAGGTAGGAAATAGCGAATCCTTGTGATAAGTGACGATAGATTAGGGTTGACCGCTTCGATCGAGCCTCGAACGTTGTCAAATTGAGTTGAATTTTATACCATAGCCATGTTTTACTATAATGATCATATCTGACGGTGGAATTTTCATTTTATGAATTTTAGTAATCGAAATCATAACGTGCCTACTAATATGATACAACTTATATAGCAAATTATATGCAACTATACAACTTTATGAACTAACTATACACTGGAAGCAAAAATTTCAAATATCTCGTGAAATAAGATGTGATTAAAATAGTGAAATACGGCTATGGTTGAAAAATGACGTATTTCGGATAACGATTGGTTCTCGATAAAAGTGGTCCAGCTTTTTTACGCTTAATCTTCTCTATGGGGAGCCTTATCTTTAGGAGGTAAACGTTTCCAAATTTTTACATGTGTGGTTACGTCTCAGCTATGTGAGAGTTTAACGTGTGGAAGAATCAACCAAATTAGGTCACGGAAAGGTAGGGAAGAGCGTAAAAACAAAATAACCTATAACAGTAAAAACAATAAATAAAACAACAAACAGGGCCAGACCCAAAAAGTGGGCCCAACCCCATCACCAGCCCAGATGGGGCCCAAATGCAGTATCCAAGACCAAAGGTCCAAACCCTTAAGGCATGCAGTCTGCCCGGCCCAAAGAAGAGGCTGTGTCTTCCCACCACCGTCGCCGCCTTCCGACCAGAGTCGAGCCACCCTTGCGCCACTGTTGCTGTCAACCCAACGTCGAGAAACCTCAAGCCACCCAACTCCAATCCAAACAAAGAACTCATTCAATTGGATTCGGATCCGTCGTCTTCGTTTGCTGTCGGTCCCAACTCGCCTCCGATATGCACCATCCGACCATCGACTCCGGCAAGCCAATCCAACAGACCCCACTCTGATCCAAACCTCCTGGATTGAGATACCGCACTCACCCAAAAAATAAAAATAAAATATTTCTTTCTTCCTTCTCCAACTACGTGAGAATCCTCTCCATATCTTCCTTCTCTTTCTCCAACTCTATCAAGTCTATTGCCCAGTTCGCAAAAATTCACTCCTTCGATCACAACTAGCTCACCCACAATACAATCTTTCAGTCAATCAAATTCCCAAATACACACTCCGATAATAGAAACAAAATTTCCCCAATGATTTATTCCTCTTTCAGTCCCAAACTATTGATATAGATCATACCAGATTGTTTTCTTATATATCTAGATACCATTCATACCAATGATTTGATGTGCCATTGAATAACCCATAAAACTTGCAGATCTGGTATCTTTCTTATAACCCATAAATTGAAAATCCATTACTTGGGATATCAGATGCAAAGGATTACTCAAAAGCTATAACCCACCCCAACTTAATCCAATCTAAACCGTGTCGAATCCCCGCCGTCGTGTTCGCTCAGCCGGATTTGGTGTTTTGATCTGATGAGGGTTCGGATTTGAAGGTGGACTGAAGTAGGCCATGGCAGAGGAAAGGGAAAGACGAAGAAGAAGAAAGAAGAAAGAAGAAATGGAAAGAGATGTGGAAATGGAAAGAAGACATCTGTTTACGACGAAAAATAAAATCTTATCCAAACCAAAATACATCTGTGTATTTACCCACATTCTCTTACCCCTTATTTACCCTAACCCCTAAATACTAACCTCGTATTTACCCCAACCTTATACATATCAGATAACCCACATGTGGTCTCTGTCTCGTCGACACGTGGACATACATCTGGGTGCAGCACCCTCTGGGTACATTCCAGACGTCTCCTTAAAATATACCTTGAAACCATGAACAGCCAAAGCAACCCATCAAGCATCAGATCTGGCATTTTCAAATTTTGAAATCTAGTAGGGTTGCTCAGTCGAGCTTGATTTGAATTTATGTTAGTGTCGCTTCTCTCTGTGTCAACCATATATTATTACACCACATATATAGCTAGGCAGTTCTGTCCTAGTTTCTTTGACAGTTTTGTGCTCCTTCAGGGCTCTCAAGCATGGTGATTGCTCATTTCTTCTTCCTCTTCTTCCTCATCTTTGCTTTCCTTAACTGTTTGCAATCCCATCGGGGAGCCATGACCGGAGAAGGCGAATACTTCACGGCCGGCTCTATCAATATAAATATGGTTAGTTCACTTAGATGGGGACGAAATCGATACGGTTTCATGTCAATGATGTTTTGCAGTGCATCCAAGAAGAAACTAGATCAAAATGTACTGGCTTCATGATTTGTGTTAGACTGTTAGTTTTCCTTGAAGGTTTTTGTTTTTAATTTTTTTTTTCTTGAGTTGGATGATTTGCAGGCTTCTTGTATAACAAGCTTTTAATTACATGTGTACATATAATTTTCCTATGTTGTTCGAAATTAGTTCTCTTTGATTTTATTATACGAGCAATTGCACCTGTTAGGTAAGGAGCCAAAGGCAATTGCTAATTTGTCAATTGAATTGACAGTGCTAATTCACTATTTATCTGAAATTGACAACTTGCTCTCCTTTTGTCAATGCACCAATTGAATACAATTTGCATGCTAATTCACTATTCATAATACAATTTTGAATAATTTAGACTGAAAACGTTAAACTTATAATTTGATAAACAAGATTATCTTTGATAAAACTTTTTATTTTTTTGAATAACTTTGATAAAACTTAATCAATGAAGAATAAATCGATGAAGGAAGAAAATTGAGAGAAACTTTCAAAAATTTAGGTGCTAGAAATTATAGGGAGTGATGTAACTTTTTAAAGAAAAAATATTGTGATTTTTTAAATAGACAAAAGAATTACTGTTGCTATTTAATAATACCCATTAGATCCCAATCCAACGGCCATAATTAAGCTATTGTTTCCAATACATAGGTGCCGAGATTTACCCGTTGCAAAATAGATAGGAGAAGAAAATGGAGCCCACCAAATTGGTCAGGCAAAACGATGGGCAATTATAGCAATTAGATTGCCTAGGCAATAACTATTCACATGGGACCCATTAATCAGTCGGGTAATAATTGCCCGGTGCATTGCAAACTAGAGGAAATCAACCAATCGGTCATCTAATTGGTGCATTGGTGCAAATGCTCTCCTACCAATGTTGGTCTGTTCTTCTATAACTATCTATTTAAGCAAGTTAGAAAAGCGGAGCGGATTCAGTGCATCATGGTGCACTTGAACCGCTCATATGTGCTAACGGATTCAACAAACGTCGTTAATGACTTGAAAAGTCAAAATGCAGTAAAAAACACTTAAAATTCAGAAATCTAGAAAACTCTCTTCAAATAACACACTAAACGTAGCCAAAACCCAATTCTTTCTCCAAAACCAATTCTTCCCCAAAACCCAATCAGATACATAACATCTATCTTATTCATCCCTTTAGAAAACAAAGAACTGGAAATCATTCTTCTTATTCATCCCTCCTCTGCTCAATGTTCAAACTCACCAACATCTAATCCTCCTCATCGCTTTCTGCAGCCACCACATGCTTATTCGAGATTGGAGGCTAAAGAAAGTGATATTGTGAAGAACTAATTTTCTTAATTAACTTTTAACAGTTTGTACAACATATATACACATCTATCAAGCTGTCTAGATCCACAATTCTAGTTGTACTAGGACTGAATAAGGTAAGACTAGATTTTCCCTAACGTGAGAAGATTACATCAAACTAACAGGGATACCAATCCTAATTACTTAGGATTGCTTCCTTCCACGTCTTCAATAGCGGCTTCACAATTTGATTAGCGAGCTCGGAGCCGAGAGTTTTGGAGAGGAGTGAGTGACCTCGAGTGTAGGGGTTGCTTGATGGCCAAGCGGTGAGAGTCGGCGGCGTCGACGAGGGCGATGATGTGGAAGTGAACGGCGGCCCGAGAGGCGGAGATTGGCGGAGGAGGAAGGGAAGGAGGGGTGACAAGGTGGACGTGGAGAGAGAGGGGGGAAAAGGACAGAGGAGAGAAAGTGAGCAGCGGAGAGGGGAGGAGAGACTGGAACCAAAGTGTTTACCCTAGTCTTACATTTACCTTAGCTTTTAAGTGTTTTTACCATGTTAATTGTGTTTTTATCTTAATTTTTTAACGGTGTTTACATCGTTGTTAGTGTTAAATAATTTACTAGATTAAATGAATGATTGTGATTGGTCAATGACAATTGGTTCTCTTGAACCATGGTGCACTGAAGAATTTTCGATTAGAAAAAGACATATCTAACTGTAACACGGTGAGATGAATTCAGATGAAATTTGGTGGTGGTCAATAATTCAATTCCAACAATTACAAACTTTCATGATTTTGTCTTCCACTTGCAATATTAGACATGTTCAGATGCTCTCCATCTCTTTATTTCGCCAATAATAAACTGATTTTTGTTCATAACAATGGGTTTGTCCGCTGTGCAAAATTTTCCCATAACAATAGGACTATTTCACGGTCTTTTGCCACGCGTTTCGTAAAGCTTAAATTTTACATAATTATGTTGTGTAATTCAATTATCGGAATCATTAATAATACATACGTACAGTTTCTCATTTATCGAAATTTGTCTTCATCATGTGACTGATATCAAAATCGTTATTTTAGTCGACTAATTATATGTTGATAGAAACTCTATGATAATTAGATAATTCTTACAAATAAACTCAAAATACCTAAGATTATCATGACGTAATTATATTGTAAGATCACTAAGACGTATGAAGCGAAGAAGTTTTTACTTTTCTTAAAAAGATGATGCCCGACTCCTTGTCTGTGACACATGTCTAACCCATTTTGGTTACAAATGTTTTATGTGAAGCCGGGCATCACCTTTGTAAGCCTCGCATGAATCACATTTTAGTGGCACACCCTTCAAACACGTTCTGCAACTAATGGCAACTAATGGGGTTGTGCTGTTACTCCAAGCTAGCACAAGCTGACAATTTCTCCTTTGGAGGACTTCACATCCCTGGAAACACCTCAAACCCTCTTGGCGTTAATGTTACCCCAGTAAATGTGGCTCAAATTCCAGGACTCAACACCCTCGGCATCTCACTGGCTCGAATTCACTATGCACCAGGTGGTGTTACCCCTCCCCACACTCATCCTCGTGCGACTGAGATTCTGACAGTTGTTAAAGGCAAGCTCTATGTTGGCTTTGTGACTTCCAACCCAGAGAATAAGCTCATCTCAAAGGTCCTCAATAAGGGTGATGTGTTTGTATTCCCTGTTGGACTAGTCCACTTCCAGCAAAATCTGGGATCTGGAACAGCCATTTCGCAGTCTTCTTTGAGCAGCCAAAACCCTGGAGTCATCACTGTTGCAAACTCAGTTTTTGGACCCAATCCCTCAATTTCAGATGATGTTCTGGCCACGGCTTTCCAAGTTGACAAATCCATTATCAGCGGTCTGCAAGCACAATTTTAGATAATTTATGTGGAAGACTTTCTGATTCATGTCGCCCTCTCCGTAATTAGCCTGAAGAAGAGTTTCTGATTCATGATCAGGGCTATTCATTTGCATCATGTGTGTTAGACTTGTAGAATTGTGTGCTAAGCTCAATTGTGATATGCATATTGTGAATTACATTTATTGAAGTGTGTACCAAAATTTTCAAGAAATCAATTTTTTCTAATTTTATTTCATAAAGCACAGCTCAGTTTCAATTTGGTCTCTGTTTTGGCCACGCGTCTCAACAGGGGTAGAGTTGTAACTCCGGTGACGTCAAAAGTAAAAAACAAGGTTGCGAGGCGTGCCAACGCGCGGGCACGGAATGAGTGCGTTGTGCTGGACTTCTAATCAAGCGAAAAGGTTTCCGGTGCCACCTCGCGGACGAGGGATTACGAGCAAACCTCTATTCACCTGTGAATCGATACTCACTGTTAGAGTGAGCAGAGCAATAATCATGAAGAAAGAGCAAGTCCGAACGGGCTCTAAGAACTAAGACGAGGTGCACTTAGAACTTTAGGGTTTCGAGGATGCTCGAAGATTTGTTTGTAGTTTTGTATGATTTGATTGTGTGTGTTGAATAATCCTCGAGCTCCTTCATATAGCATCCCGCGGCTAGCTGATAGAGATAAACCACAAACCCATTCGGACTCAACAATTAGAATTCCACAAGGACACGACCCGCCCGCGAACAGAGCTATCCACGTAACACGTGTCATAATAGACTCCGCTTAGGCTTTTAATACTACCCCGCCTCGCCAAGCACTGTAGACTCATACGCAAACTGAAACGTGGACCTCGCGAAGTAACACAGTCCTTGTCAAATTCCATCTCGCGCGCCTCCAGAGCTCGCCACCCTACATGGGTTTCATATTTTAAAAAGGGCCAGTATTTCCAGAGCTCGCCACCCTACATGAGTTTCATATTTTAAAAAGGGCCACAAATACTGGCTCAAATGCTATCCAAAACTTATTACGAGTCTTGGACCAAAATCCCCACTGGGCTCAAACAGTCTCATCACTAGGATTGTTAGCTAAAGTAACTCCTAACCTACAAGATTTAGATCAAAGCTTCTGCTTAGATGGGTGAAAACTGTGTTCACAAAGGCAATGTTTCATTAAATATCTTCAGCATAGGTAAAAGAAATTGTTAACACAACACCAAGTATTACTGAGCCTACTTTTTCATCTACAGTGATAGAAGTATAGATACAGAAAAATACAATATCTGAAATGCAGTGTCCGCACACTTTTACCTGGAACACAAGGGCTTTATTCAAATTAACTTGGAAGTCCAGAGCAACCATCTTGTCACCTATATTACTTCGGAACCAATTTAAACCAGAACAAAGACTGTTCCTTATTAATTGTTGTAGCCGGCCTTGTGCTCAAGTTGAAGGTGACGGCAAATTTAAAGATGAAGGAGACATCATGAAATAAAGAAGCTAATTAAGCTAGACTTTAATTTGCTTCCAATTGCATGAATTGCCAATTGCCTATGTATGAAAGGTTTCAGCAGTACAACCCACCTAACCAAGGACCCATCACTTGAGAGATTAGTGATTCAATCTCCTACACGTTACTTGAATTATTTTCAAATCCGTTGCTTCTATATTTCTTAATATTAAGAAACAAAGTATTGGTTATGGCGTGAAACAAGTGTTTTTTTTTTTTTTGGATAAATCAATATCATGGCTTTGCTACCATACATTAGTCACGGTATTTAACTAATTAAATCCAACTTCTAATAATGAGTAGAGATAATTACACAATCCGGCTAACTTGTAACGCACGGCTTTGTATTCTGTATACTAGTCTCCATCGAAACCGCCTAAATAATAAATATGCCTTAATTTGGTGACTGCGGGCAAGATTACATATCTGGTAGTCTGGTACCACAACCTTCAACTTGCCTCCCTCCTCCATCTTCTCCCCGACGGAGGGGCACGGTGGAGATGGGCAGAGACTCTTGGCTAGTTAAAGGATTGTCTCCCAAATCCAAGTTTACATCAGTAAATGATATGCCTCTACACTACTCGAATTAATTCTATCCATATGAAAATACAAGCAGAAGAATAATCAACAGCATAGAGCATGAACATACATCTGCAATCGACTATTGTAGTAACAAACACACATGATACATGAACAAGAATATCAGTGTCAGTTTCTGGGGGTCATATGGAGCCAAAGAAACCAAACCCCATCAATAGTTTTACATATGCAAAGCAGCCAGAAGTCCTTCATGTATTGATGGAGAGTTTGTCAGTCTTGCCGGTCATGTTCCATAGCCCCAAATACTGCAGTTATTGTTCTCGAGTTAAAATCAAAAGTGAACTGGATATAATCGGCAAGTTATTGTTCTCTAGGTGGTCAAGCTGTTGGTAGAAAAATCATGTAGGTAGTGGTTAAAGAAGTTTACAGTACAATGTAGGAAATCATTTCATTTTCCAGACAATTTTTGGGTTTAGAGAAAAGTGAGACAAAAAACTATGGCTCCAGCGGTCCAGCTGTTTTAAGAAAAGAAAAAATAAAATATGCAAGATGTTGCTAGAAAATGAGATATGAGAGGCAGAAAGGCTTACTAGTTACTACAACAGTAGCAAGAAGATCCATGTTAACCAGCCAGTGCTACTGGTTACTCATTTTCTCTGCTGCTTTTGTTGAAGGCACTGTTCCGAAAACATTGTCCCATAAGGAGGAAGTGATCCCGAATCCCTTACTCTGAATTCTGAAGTGATGGTTCAAGTGATATTTCTGTCAAATAGAAACAAATACTATCAAACATGACAGAACAAGTGCACAGGACAGGATGTCTTAAGTAGTCACCAAATTGTTACCTTCATATCTTGAGTCAATCTATTAGATGGCTTCCCATGGTGCAGGTAGTAATGAGTAACATCATATGCTACATATCCAAATAAGGTTCCTCCAAACAAAGCCGGAGCAACTGATGTAGGTGATAAAAGCCTAAACATATTCCAAAACTAGCAGACATATACCATGATATATCAGAAACAGCAGATAGTAAATATAACCAAGATGATTTATATAGCAAAAATAATAAATCACTCTCAAACTAGAATAGTGCAATCTTATGAGCCAATTATCAAAGTGTGATTTCTTTCATCAAAAAATTATTTGCGTTGAGCAGCATGTAATTTCTTCTTCCGCTCAGATAAATTATAAGTGGGTGAAACTTATATGCATACTACAGCAGCAGAATCCTTAATTGCATCCTATCCTGATCGATCGTGTCAGCCTATTCATTGCTAAGTGTTTAGGCAGACTAATCTAGTCGAGATTGTGAAATGGATCCTACCGGCACACACAGAATAGCTGCCGCTGCAGGGGGGAAAACAAGGCGCATCCCATCCGTAGGGTGCTTGTGATGGCAACCATGAAAAAGATAATGAATGGTGTTTCCCCTACAATAAGTGACCAAATTAGGAAGGCAATATATCAAAAGGGGGAAAGAAGAGATGACAGACATGGATAGGGAACCAACCAATAGCTTATTGTTTTCATATGAAAAAGGAAGCGATGCAAAACATACTCCATCAATGTCCAAATAAAGATTCCACCAACCACTGCTAAAGCTGCCTGAGGTAAAGTGAGCCCCATTCGGAGAGACACAGAGACTAACCAGGATGCTACAGGCAGCCAAACTAGTGGAATCACCCACCATGCTGTGCGGGTCAAGAGCTGTTTCAAGTTAATGGGTCAATAGACGACCACAACAGTATTGATGAGAAGTTTACCAAAATTTGAACTCACATAAAAGACATCATGACAAACTTGCAGAACTGATTTTACTAAAAAATAATTATAACCTGCCTGATACACAAACATTTAGCATATCCATTTTATTTCATCTCATTTAGGCTTAGTTATTAATGCTTCTTCGCTGTTCTATAACCATAACAGATATTCTATAGTTCCAGTGCTAAAAAGTTTGATCATACTCAACATATTTTAACTGAAAAGAAGGTCTCTAAACCCAAATTTGCTGTATTACTTGAAGAGGGTTACTAAGGCTATGACTTGTGGCTATATACCGCCACAAATATTGGCTGCACTTAGTTATGTGGTATTCAGGTATTGTATGCCTGTTTGAATTTACGAGTGCAAGATCTTAAAGTAATACCTCCAAATAGTCATTTGCAAAGAATCTGGGGCCTTCCTTGCTGACGATAGGTTGGTGAACCCATTCATTGTAACCTTTGCCAAGATGACCAACCTGTAAAAGTTCCAGGGGTGTAGAAGGCCAAAGTGAGATGAATTACTAAAACAAAAAAATTGACTCGCAACAAACATTATATGTCAAGTAAGTGTTGTAAATTAGTAGATCTGAAGTTTAAAGGTGCAAAGGCGCTCAAAAATAAGTGGAACCCGATAGATATTCTTATATATGTATACTTATATCAATGATACTAGTCTTTTAGAATTGACAACAAATTGTTTATACTTTTGTTTCTGATGCCTTCTGGAATGCATATATATGGAGGGAAATCAAGCTAAGCCTCTGCCACCCCTCAACAATTGGAAGTTAAATTAACTTGACAAGAAAAGAAAGTAACGTTTATGAAAATAATTTCAATTAAGCAAGGCAGTGCAATCTGAAGAACCAGCGAAAGATAACAACTACTTCTGAAACACCATTCTGCTGCTGGATACTTACATGTATAAACATAGCACCAAAACTCATTGGATGAAGGAAGAAGAATCGGAGATATGACTAAAACATTAACACAGATAGGCATACAGAAAAGTACAAAATGTAGAACAGTGAAGAATTGTAACCTGGAAGACGAGAGGCTTATCCAAGTCCACAGTAAAAGGTTTGACAACCATCTACGCAGGCTTTTTAAGTAACTGGAGTAGTGAGAAAATTAACTTCAAAACCAGAAAGTGAATAGCAAAGCAATTCCACATCAGATACTCAAGCAAATATACAATAATAGGGAGTTTTGTACTTTGGCTGAACACCAGAAGTGCAGGTGGTACAGTCTAATCCATTGAATTAGTTCATTCTTAGTTTGGCTTTCCATCCCATTATTTTTCTTATTCCTTGTTTCTATAACCAACCATTATAAAGTGTGCACAAGTCTGAACCAAAGCGTACCCGGGCATTGACATTCTTCTAACATGAAAAAAAAAAATTAACCAATAGAAACAATTCGACGCAACTAGGAACTACATTACTAAACTCCTCTAGAGGCAACCTTTTAAACTGACTGTGTTTGAAAAATCATTGTTACTGTTATAACTTTCTCAACTTTGTTCTAATCTTCCAAAAGCAAGTCTTTTTAGTCCTATATGCAATTTGATCAAGGAAATACACTACTTTGAATGTTAAACACCAACTCATTACATATAACTTCAAGCACTGCTGGAGATTTCTACATATCATAAAAAGTAAATGGAAACGTAAGATCTTTAAATAGCAGAGAAACATCAAATCAAATACCTAAGAAACTAAACTGCATCTATTTTACAAATCCAATCACCACACAATGCAGCAGAGTATAAACAAACCCAGACACAAAACTCATCCAACGATGCATCTCTGATATACAAATTCTATAGAGCCCAGTTCAATAATTAACAAGATCATGATCGTAATACACAACCCAGATCAAATCTGCATAGAATCTTCAATAATTCCTATACAAGTTGACAACTTTCTGAACATCAAAGATAAAGCACCAACCTTTTGAGTACAATGCAGGACCAATTGTACTGGGAAAACACCCAGAAAGATTGTTAAAGTTCAAAGTTGGGTTGTGTTTTGTTCTCGGTGGAAAAAGAGAGACCACGACCACGAGCTGAAGAGGTTAAAAGCGTAGAGAAACAAACTCGTGATCAGAAGGCGATTGAGAACGAATCGCGGCTTATATCTGAAACCAGAAGCCCCCCTTCGTACTCTACCTTCATAGTTCCAGCCGTTTGCCAGTGACAGTGTGCCACCTGTCCTTTCCAGCTCTCTATCAATTTCTGTTCTTTTTCACCGTTTCAAATTATTACTTTTTCACTTTTACCCAATCCCTAAACAACACAAAAGAATCGAACTTTTCATCTAACGGGGTTTAGTTTTTTACTTTGTTTTCATCTAGTGTTTAGTTGGATGATGCAACTTACCAGGTAAAGTCGTTTGTGATTGCTTCTCTAAGGATGATTTTGTTATGCAAGTAACATTATTTTCATATATACTTTATCATAATAAATGGATTTTATCTAAGTATAAAGTAAAATGTATACGAATAACAATACAAACCGAAACTAGTTAAGTGACATAAGAAGACAGAACTAAAACATCTCTAGCACATAGACACTATTAATGATAACAAAAATAGCTACAACAAAATGCCAAATAAACTAGATTTGATAAGCACATAAAGTTTATACCAAAATGAGTTGTTTCAGTTAGTGTGCGTGTACTTGTGGTTAAGCGAGTTGAGTCTTAATTTAAATTTGATGTTTTTATCATAAATCTTGCGTTAGGTCTTGACGTGAAGGTATAAGATGTCATTTCTCTCTCTAAATTTGTTTTAGCGAAAAAATACTACGCAAAACAGATATTTATGATCGTATCAAAACGTTTTTGTCATTTTCACAAGCAACTCCAAAGTAAATTTATACTACCAAACACATAATATCTCTGCGAGTCGTATTCAAAAAAAATTAAAATATAACCCTCTTCTTCTCGTAATTGGATGTTATAATATCATTATTATCATAGATATTTTAGGGTACGGGAAGCCTGTTAGGTAGTGCTGTACGCTTCTTCATTTGGACTTGATGCAAAACGTTAGCATCACATCATGTGCAACCACACCTTTAGCCAGTTGGCTGCAAATAATTGAAGATGCTGCAACGGTTTAAAATATATACCTTGAAACCATGAACAGCCAGTGCAACCCATCAAGCATCAGATCTGGCATTTTCAAATTTTGAAATCTAGTAGGGTTGCTCAGTCGAGCTTGATTTGAATTTATGTTAGTGTTGCTTCTCTCTGTGTCAACCATATATTATTACACATTTACACCACATATATAGCTAGGCAGTTCTGTCCTAGTTTCTTTGACAGCTTTGTGCTCCTTCAGGGCTCTCAAGCATGGTGATTGCTCATTTCTTCTTCTTCTTCTTTCTCATCTTTGCTTTCCTCAACAGTTAGCAATCCGATCGGGGAGCCATGACCGGAGAAGGCGAATACTTCACGGCCGGCTCTGTCAATATAAATATGGTCAGTTCACTTAGATGGGGATGAAATCGATACAGTTTCATGTCAATGGTGTTTTGCAGTGCATCCAAGAAGAAACTGGATCAAAATGTACGTGCTGGCTTCATGATTTGTGTTAGACTGTTAGTTTTCCTTGAAGGTTTTTTATTTTCATTTTTTTTTTCTTGAGTTGTATGAATTGCAGGCTTCTTGTATAACAAGCTTTTAATTACATGTACATATAATTTGCCTATATTGTTTGAAATTAGTTCTCTTTGTTTTCATTATACTACCAATGTTGGTCTGTTCTACTATATCTATCTATCTGTTTAAGCAGATTAGAAAAGGCATATCTAACTGTAACACGTTGAGACGAATTTAGATGAAATTTGGTGGTGGTCAATTCCAACAATTACAAACTTTCATGATTTTGTCTTCCACTTGCAATATTAGACATGTTCAGATGCTCTCCGTCTCTTTATTCCGCCAATAATTTTCACTTTCGACTTTCCAAAAACTGATTTTTGTTCATAACAATGGGTTTGTCCGCTGTGCAGAATTTTCCCATAACAATAGGACTGTTTCACGGTCTTTTGCCACGCGTTTCATTAAGCTTAAATTTTACATAATTATGTTGTGCAATTCAATTATCAGAATCATTAATACATACGTACGGTTCTCATTTATCATCGAAATTTGTTTTCATCATGTGACTGATATCAAAATCGTTATTTTAGTTGACCGATTATATGTGGATAGAAACTTTATGATGATTAGAAAATTTTTACAAATAAACTCAAAATACTGAACGCGCCCTAAGATTCTCATGATAAAATTACGTTGTAAGATCGCTAAGATGTATGGAGCCAAGAAGTCTTCACTTTTCTTAGAAAGATGATGCCCGGCTCCCTGTCTGTGACATATGTCTAACCCATTTTGGTTACAAATGTTTTATGTGAAGCCGGGCGTCACTTTTGTAAGCTTCGCATGAATCACATTTTAGTGGCACACCCTTCAAACACGTTCTGCAACTAATGGGGTTGTGCTGTTAACTTTTGAAGTATATTCTTGAACCTTGGGCGGCAAAAGTAACACACCCTTAATCTTAAGACCAACAGTGTACAGGGAGCTTCTAATTTTAGGTAGCAATGTTTGATTTGAATCGCATGCTGCCATATTTGATTTGAACGTTTTTTTTTTTTTGGATCAGATATTTGATTTGAACGTTGAATTGTAAGCGCCCTGCAGCAGTCTGAATTATCTGTACGTGTCAACTGTGTATATATATAGGGAGCTTTGTGTCGCTCTCTTTCAATCTTTCATTCATAACCCTGTTTTATATTTTCAAGCTCTCCCCATGTTGATCTGCCATTTCTTCGTTCTCTTCTGTGTGGTCTTCTTCACTTTCCTGCGTTATTAGATGGAGAAAATGGGCAAGAGTGAAATGAAAAATCTTGCAATTTCATAAATATATCATCTAAACTTCTTGGTATCGAGAGCGGCGAACACCCACATTCGAATTCT
The DNA here is from genome assembly GCF_000184155.1 of Fragaria vesca subsp. vesca. Lineage (NCBI taxonomy): Eukaryota > Viridiplantae > Streptophyta > Magnoliopsida > Rosales > Rosaceae > Fragaria > Fragaria vesca. Next base: position 4,668,611 of record NC_020493.1, on the reverse strand, counting down.
TTCATTCACTCATACTACTGTGACTCTTTGATTTTCAACACGCCTCCTCATTTGCGACTTAGAAGTATGTGGATGAAAATGTTGCACAAGAAGGTCACACATACTTATTATGTCCACACGAAGGTCGCACATACTTATTTTAAATTCAGGGCCTCTTCTTTGTCCTAGAGAGTTGCTCATAAGCGCAAGAATGCACTCATGGCGGAATTGGAAATCGATAAGCAACAAGCTAATGTAGGCAGTTTGGCACTGTTTGTGGGTTTTTGTTCTGCTATTGTCTCTAACTTGACCATTATTTTTAGCCTTTTAGGTGTGGCATTTTTATCCAAAAATGTCTGGGTAATTAGCCATGAGACCACCTACATTCAAAGTCTTTATTCTTTTGTAACTTTTGACTCCTTATTGTTCAATCCTTTAGACCCTCCACTTGCAACTGTGTACAGATTCCGACCAAATTTATTTTGACCATCTCAGAAGGAATAATTAGATGAACCACAAATTTAGTCCAGAAATCTGGCTGGTTGATTCTCCGGTGGCAACTCTGGTATCGTTTGATGATGTTTCTCCATGGCTTCAAAGACTTTCCCATCAAAGGCAACTGTAGAAGCAATACAACTTCTGGTTGATATCTTGTGTTTGTGAAGCGACAAGAAGCAAGTTCATATGAAACATGGATGCAGAAGCTGCAGAAGCCTCTGTAATTGTTGAAATAATTAATCAATTTCCTAATCCTTGAACTCGTTAAAAAAAATCCTCAATCTTTCCCTGTATTAAGTTTTTATCAACTCAAGTATGGCACTGCGACTTGGTCATTAGGAAAAGCTGGCCAGTTTTTGAACCAGACAAATGGCAAGATAACTAACTGATAATCTGACCTTATCAACCAGCAGGAGCATTCCTCTAAATTTGGAGACAGAAATTCTAACATAATGCTTTGGCTTGATATGTTTAACATATGCATGGTGATATATCCATTCAAATTCACAAGGAATAGAAAATTAAGAGACCATAAAAAATTTTGAACAATTTTGGAACCTAATCTATGCGCTGTTGCTGAATTTAGCTTATCTAAGAACCGGCTGTCTGAGACTCTTTCAGTGTCTATAATGCAAAAGCCGGCAGCTTAATTGTTCTTCATTCAGAGCCATCATCTACTTCTCTAACCTTCTCTATAAATAACCGAGTTGATAACCTATTGGTTCACAACTCTCTTAATCCTTCAAATCTTTCATTTGCAGATAACTTCATAATCTCAAAACTAAAATGGCAAACCAGATTGTACTTTTGGCTTTTGTAGCCATGACATGTTCTCTGGTCCTTGCTTTCGAGCCTAAACCACTACAAGATTTCTGCATTGCTGACACTACTAGCTCAGGTTTATATCAAAACGTTTCAGTACTCTACTTCTTCTTAACTAAGCTTTCTTTGCATTCATGTATACTTAACGTTTGTGTATATTCAATTTGTGTACAGTAATAAGAGTGAATGGCTTGCCTTGCTTGGACTCCAAGCTAGTACAAGCTGACCATTTCTCCTTTGGAGGACTTCACATCCCTGGAAACACCTCAAACCCTCTTGGCGTTAATGTTACCCCAGTCAACGTGGCTCAAATTCCAGGACTCAACACCCTCGGCATCTCACTGGCTCGAATTGACTATGCACCAGGTGGTGTTACCCCACCTCACACTCATCCTCGTGCGACTGAGATTCTGACAGTTGTTAAAGGCAAGCTCTATGTTGGCTTTGTGACTTCCAACCCAGAGAATAAGCTCATCTCAAAGGTCCTCAAGAAAGGTGACGTGTTTGTATTCCCTGTTGGACTAGTCCACTTCCAGCAAAATCTGGGATCTGGAACAGCCATTTCGCAGTCTTCTTTGAGCAGCCAAAACCCTGGAGTCATCACTGTTGCAAACTCAGTTTTTGGACCCAATCCCTCAATTTCAGATGATGTTCTGGCCAAGGCTTTCCAAGTTGACAAATCCATTATCAGCAGTCTGCAGGCACAATTTTAGATAATTTCTGTGGAAGAGTTTCTGATTCATGTCGCCCTCTCCGTAATTAGTCTGAAGAAGAGTTTCTGATTCATGATCAGGGCTATTCATTTGCATCATGTGTGTTAGACTTGTAGAATTGTGTGCTAAGATCAATTGTGATATGCATATTGTGAATTACATTTATTGAAGTGTGTACCAAAATTTTCAAGAAATCAATTTTTTCTAATTTTATTTCATAAAGCACAGCTCAGTTTCAATTTGGTCTCATCACTAGGATTGTTAGCTAAAGTAACTCCTAACCTACAAGATTTAGATCAAAGCTTCTGCTTAGATGGGTGACACAAAGGCAATGTTTCATTAAATTCTATGGTACATGCGCCGACTGATGCAAGTTCAAACGTTTCCAAGAAAATAAGACTGGATATGACAGATATGATCAGGGCAGATTTTAAGGCTTGTATCGTCTGAAGTTAAATCTGTAAGACAGTCTATCCGCTCAATATATTATCTGCAACTTTGTATTCACATTGTTGGAAATGAATCTTCACTAGTACAATGTACCAGATGTGTGGGGAAGAGCACCAACTGAAGTGCGAGGGTCAGGAGAATGACAAGGATCGCTACGAATAATGCCTTTACTTAGTGACCAGTAATTCAAGGACTTCAATGATGTGCATGAAAAAGAATCTGTGAAGAATTACTATATTGGAGAACCAAAAGATACGACAATTATTCAGGGCAATAAGGTCTGCTGAATCTTTCAATGAGATGGTGAGAAGTTACCTTAACCAAATTGATTCAGCACTTTCGCTGTCTAGTTGATCTCTTGTGCAGAGCAGGATTCCCATAACAGGCCAAGGACTCCTTAAGAGCAGGCATTACTGCAACTGCAGCTGCTGCCTACGGAGAGAACGCATAGATTGTTCCAATACTGAGGAAATCAACGAACAACACCACGTTTCCATACAAGCTCATGTCATGTGGTGCAAATCTTATGGAAAGGTAGGTCAATAAGCTGAAAGTTGCAGACACAAGAAGAATCACCAAACAACCAATAACCAAGGAACAATCAGTTGGCAATTTAAGAGTGATAAAGAGAGTTTTGGTGATAATATGATCACCTAGAAGTCAAGTCACGATCTAATAAAGAACTAAAAAGACCACATGAGATGGTACAGAATTAAAGAAGGTGGAGAATAGGTCCAAGGTTCATAAGAAGCTTCCATATTCTGGTTCCCAGTTCAAAACCTTTTTCCTTTTTCTTTTATTTTATTCAAAAGGAATTACAATTCAGTGATCGACATAATGGATGAAGACGAATTTCCAAATAGCCGAGCGGAATTTAGAATCAGTATAAAGTAATGAGTTGTGATAGCTAAGTAAATCTAGAATATTTCTCCATAACTTTTTCACTTCTGCTATCATTGTTCTGGTTAGCACCAACCCGACTTGCTCGCAACATTGGCAATCCTAATACAAACTTCTAAAAGAGAGAAACTTAGAATCTAATTCCACCTTAAGCCTAGCCTGTTACAGTATTTGTACATATTAAGATTGAATAAATTCTCACCATCTGGAAAACGAAGTTAGCTGTTCTACTGAGAAACAGAAACCATGACAAAGTAAATTGAGCATCACAAAAGTGAAATTGATACAAGCAAACAAAACTATGTTATGATTTGTATTTTTAACAAATTTACAGTTTAAGTACAAAACTTCAAGCTGGCTGGCCAACGAAAAGGTTGGAAATTCTATCACTAAGCTTTCACTGCCAGACTTAAAGTGAGACTTGAAGAACACTACATCTAAAACCAAAAAAAAGATCACTATACCAACACCAGATTTCTATAAGGAAATTGGGAGAGAAGACCTTTTCATGGAGACGAGCATATTGCCTGATCCACTCCAATACCTGATCAACTTCAACATAAAGCACCAAGTGATTGTCAGCATCAGAGCTACAACCCGACCTCCAATAAGTCCAGCAAGAGCTATCAAAAACAGAATGAGATACCCAAAATTCCCTTTGCTTTCTGCTCCCTTCTTTTCAACAATCAACGAAGTTACTATTCCATCAGCTTCTTGTTTTTCACACTTGTTTTCTGAATTTACCGACAGCGGTGAACCGTTCTCACTTTCTTCTTCCTCAGCACTAAACCCTTCCCTTCGGTCTTCATGTTCTACCAGTCCCTCTTCACAAACTTCAGTACTTGCCTTTGGCTCTGGCTCAGTCCCCGACTGATGCTTCATACTGTTCTTGCGCAATTTCTTAGACACCAACTTCTTGATGAACTTGGCTCCCATCTTAGGCACAAACTTCTTTCTACCCTTACCCTTACTCTTCTCACAAACCGAATCCGATAAGTCATCCGTATGATCACCCACTTCAACCTTCTCCCCCTTCTCACCATCCATACTCAAATACTCGTTCAAACCCATCTCACTAACACCTTCGTCAATACACACAATACCACAACTCATAACCTCAATCTCCTCCATCGAAGAGTCTGATTCAACCCCAGGTTCAACCAACTCAAACACAACCCCCTCACTCTTTTCTTTCACAATCACATCACTCCTCAAAACCAACAATGCATACCCCATCCTCCTAGCCACACACTGCAAACCCGATTTCGCATTCGACCAAGGTTTCACTAAACAAGAAAGGCGCTTACCCACACATTCCAGAAACAGAAGCAGGAAAGCCGACAGTGTGATCCCAACGGCGAACTTGGTAGTGCACAGAGCCAAAACCACCACCGCAAACACCTTCGCCGCCGCCACAAAAACCGAACTCAAATCTCCAGAGCCGCCACGTGGAGATTCCTCGGCGACAATTCCAGAACTTTCCGCATCCGAAACCCGAGAATCAGTGTCTTCCGAAACAGCATGATCATCTTTTCGAGCGACCAAATTCTCGATCTCTCCCGAACTGGGTACCGCCAAAATCGACAAATCATCCGAACCCTTTTCAGCGATCTGATCGGAGACCCGGTCAACGGGATCAAAATCGGAACTTTTTTGGGAATTTTTCCGAGACTGGTTTTTTTTGGACTGTTTTCTCAACCGATCGCGGTTTTTGACGAAGAGATCTATAAGAGAGGTTGGGAATCCGGTCTGCACAACCATCGATCCGCCTCTCCTTTTCGGGGATTGGAGATCCGCCACCATCTGGGAAATCCGCCCTTTTTTCCATAGCAGCGGCATCTTTACTCACTACTATTAAAATGTGAGAAACTGGGGACTCAATTAGAATGTTTAAATTGGGTTTCCCACAGTGTAAAGGAAACCAAAGAAAGTCGGAAACTTCGTCTAGATTCGAGAGAACTCACTTGGTTTTATAGCACAAGGAAAACTGGGGGTTTTTGGGTGCGATTTAAATAGAATAAACAAAAAGCGAGAGGAAAGGGTACCCGAGAGGAAACTGTGAGTGGAAGCGTGTTGTGGGTTGTTGAAAGGTTGAAACTTTGAACAAAGGCCTGTGTGCTTTTATAACAGGGACTTCTGACACGAGACGACTACGTTGAAAGTCGGAAAGGCTTTGGCTTTGTGGTCTCTGTTTGGAATTTTATGGGTTTCTGGGATTTTCTGAGTTTCTTGTAATAAAGAGGAGTTTTGTAACGTTTCTGTTAATTTTGTTCTTTCTGTTTTCTGAACTGAAATTTGAAGTGAGTGGTTGGTGAAATGAGTGAAGAGAAGAAAACGAGTAGAATTCAAACTAAAAACGGTTTTAAATTGATTTATTACACTTAATTTTATCTCGTTTTATCTCCTTTAATTAATTTCTGACTTTTTATTTTTGATTAATTGTGAATAAAAGGACTTTCCCGTTATAGTTTTTGTATATGAATTTTGAGAAAGTTAGGTTGTCCATTTAGTTTCCTAATTAGCTTCCCTAATTAATAAGTTGGTAAAAAACCAACATTTAGGCCAAATTCCAAGAAAACCGAATTTCAATAGTATATACATAGACGTCTTTCTATTTTCTATTATCGATGGCCAATGTAATGAAGAACTTGATGAAGTTTTTGTTGATTGTTCATTGAGTGAAAGAAATATGGTGTGTTAAACCTACTTCTCGTGTAGTCTTTTATCAATAAAAATAGACAGTAATTCACAATTTTCATGTATGTAATAATGTGACTAAAATCAATAATAACACGTGTCATACATCTCCAACAAGTTAAAAATATAAAATAACCATAGAAATATTCAAGTGTATCATATAATTGAGCTTTTTGGGTAACTTTATCATTTTGTTTTGTTTTGTTTGAACTTTGAAGGTCTTTTTAGCTTTAGCGGCATAATAATATGAATCTTTTACAAGTTGCTATTCAACCTAACCTTTCTCCAATACGCAATTCTAATCCAAGGCTAGTGCTCAAAATGAATAATTGGTGCCATGAACCAATCCAATCCCCTTCATGATCCAGTTGTTCAGATAAGACTTTGCCCCATTTGCTCTTCTACATATTTGATTATAAATTCAAGAAAATAAAATAGAAATCAAATCACAGAAAATCTGCCAAGTGTAAACCCAATTTCACCAACAATCCCAATTTCGATCCACAAGCTTTATAATTCATGTGAGAGATGTTCCCCACTGGCTACTCTTCACTGAAAACCACCATAATTGGACAACTTAATAATCAAGATTTTTTCTCTAAAGCTTGGGACCCGATCACCATTGACACGATTCGAATCTAGTAGCAGATGGTTCTTTAATCCCAGAAAGCAAGAGATAAAATAAAACAAATATCTGGGGGATTAAAACGAGAACAGTAAAAACAAATGAAACATGCATGCTAATCAGCCTGAGAATCAAGCACGTAGGATTTGATCAATAATTTGAGGTTTATGGAACGATTAGAATGAGAAGCACGTGGAATTCTACTCGTAAGTTTCTTTGAATTTCTTTTGGTTTATACAGCTGCTACGTACGTGCTTTGTGATCGATACTGTGTGCAGCTGCAGCTGTTTGGTTCTTTACTATACTTCCAAAGCTGAAAGGGAAAACACAAAGTTGAACGCGTGGAAGTGAAAGGAAGGTTGAAAGCTCCAAACTGGCATGGGACTCTCTTAATTTCTAGAAATTCAAAATGGACTTCCTTTCCAAAAAGCTAGAAAGCCCTAAGCACATTAAACGGTCTAAGATCAGTTTCACTTGTGACCCGCTAGGATTGTGGTGGGACAAAGCGTATGTTTTCTATGTATAAATATTAATTATTATCGGCGATCATCTCAGAACACTTCTTTCTTATAACCTGGATCTTAGATTTTAGAGGTCATAACACTTCCTCCTTATAACCTGGACCTTAGATTTCAGAGGCCTAGAATGAATTTGTAATAACTGTCTGAATTTTGTTTTTTTGTTTTCTAGAAAATTAATGAGGCTTGACTAAACGTGATATACATCACAATATAATAACAATTTTGGCACTGCTATAAACAGATTGACGGCGGTGCCCATAATTTTGGGTGCCCATAGCATTTGGATGTGGGTTTGGGCCTGGTTGTATGAACTTTTTGTATTGGGTTTAGCTTGGGCCGACTTGGTGCTTTATATTATGAGTCGAAGCTTGCTCGGCGACGGGTGGTGTTGGTTGTGATCATGAAGGGTTGATGGGAATTGGGCTGTTTAGGCTGAATGGGTCATAGGGTTGTTGGGTTCAAGCTTCGTGATGTGTGGTAACGAGTTCACTAGAGTTCAGGTGGGCTTGCCGGTTTACGTAATACGTGACAACATTTTATTGAATGATGGTATCACCGCCTAAGAAGGTAGTGGTGAGCAAAGTTAAATCCGAGTTGTGCATTTCACAAGGAAAAAGTTTACACTGGATTTTCAACTTAGGTTACTTAGGCATTGGCATAAATACATTTAATTCCAGCCTCCCCTCAATCACTAAGAAGTCTTCACTGGATTTTTTTTGTTGTTTCTTAACTCGTGTTTCTTGGACACCAAGTGACAGGTACTTGATTTACCACATTATTGCAATTAGTGTTATTTGCCCTAAAATAAACTTCACATCTTTTTCTTTCTATTAAAAGATATTACATAAGTCGAGCAACATATTGTTTGTAGACAATATTTGAGGTTACGCGTTACACATTGTTTGCTCTCAAAAGTTTTGTTTATTAGATGGCGTGTACATATGTAATATGTTAGTCATTTTCTTTTCTTTTCAATTCATTTTCGAATTTTAAAAAAAAAAAAAAAAAAGAAGGTTGTGAATGAGTTTAGAATTTGAATCGACGAATTACGTAGTACCAAATGGTTTAGTGATTGAGATTGAACACTATTCACAGCTGCTACCTAATATGCTTGATGCTTGATTGTAGAATTTGATATTGCTTGATGTAACACACACAAGATATATAATTGCGTTTACTTCCCGCAAATAATTATCAGAGACCTCAACTTACGGGAAGTTCAACGGTAGTTACACAGTTACACTACAACGTACAATATGCAATTATGCAGTATATATAGATCTCGAGGAATAAGTGAGTCCTCTGATCGAGCTACAACGTACTCATAGGCACACTCTAATGTCCCATAAGCAATACAATCTTGTTGTATTTGTAATGGCCTTGCACGGGAGGCTGCTAACTCTCATGCACCTGATGCCGTTGTTACTGGTAGCTACAGAAGCAGCAACATCTGATTTTCAGGCACTGCCTCCTCAATCCCTGCCTGGCTGCCCTGGCCAGTGTGGTAACCTTACAGTTCCTTATCCCTTCGGGATAGGGGAAGGTTGTTACTTGCGAGAAAGGTTCAACATCACTTGTAACGAATCTTCACAACCCGCGACAGCATTATGGGGCGGCGGCCATAGTGTCACCGCTACTAACATATTCCTCTCCGACGGTGAGTTGCAAATTCTCGGTTACATAGCTCATGATTGTTATAACAAACAGGGTAATCTAACGCAGTCCAGTCCCTCTTGGCTCGGGCTCTCTCCTCCGTTCACCATCTCCAGTACCCGAAACAAGCTCACCGCCATCGGCTGCGACACCATAGCAGTTCTCAGAGGGAGCCGCCCTTACCCTAATGAAGGCGGGTACATAAGAACCTGCATGTCCACTTGTAGTAACCTTGACAGTGCTGTTACCAACTCGTGCTCGGACGGCGTCGTCCTTGGGTGTTGCCAAACTGTAATCCCTAGCGGACTCAAAAATGGTAGTATCGCTTTGAGTAGCTTCTCTGAACATAAGGACGTATGGAACTTCAACCCATGCAGCTACGCCTTCATTGTGGAAGAAGACAAGTTCACATTCAACCCCAAAACAATTTTGCAAGATCTGAACAACACTGAAAAGCTTCCCATGATTCTTAACTGGGAAATTCAGGACGGGCCGTGTGCCAAAGCTCAAAAGAGGTTGGACTATGCTTGCAAGGCAAATAGCAAGTGTGTGAACAGAACCATCAACATGCAGACTGAACCGTCCGGTTACTATTGCCAGTGTTTACCAGGCTTCGAAGGGAACCCATATCTCCCAGATGGTTGCCGAGGTGAGTGATCTTCATCTCTAGCTTCTTTAATATGTATGTTGAATATATATTGAATTGAAGCTTAGAATTGAACTACCTGATTCGTTATATTGTGATCAGATATTGATGAGTGCATGGCTGCAATTAACCCCTGCAACAATGGAACGTGTGAAAATTTACTTGGAGATTACAGGTGTTCATGTAACAAAGGGTTCAGAAACGGAGATAATAAGAGGACTTGCATACAAAACAATTCAACCTCAAAGAACAAGTCCCTGAAAATTTCGTTGGGGTACGTCTATTAGCCTCTACGTTTTGAATAAAAATCAATCTTATGTCTAGTCAGTTTTTCTGCAAATAGCTTACACCTTTGATGAATTGCTTGTGATTTTATATCAAATATGCAGGTGTCTCTCTAGCCTTCTTGGCTTTACTAGTTGTGTCAGTATGGATACTTTGGGTTATGAAAAACAGAAGAATCAACAAACTGAAAGAAAAGTATTTTAAAGAAAATGGCGGCATAATGTTGCAAGAGAAACTTGTTAGTCATGGAGGAAGGGTAGACGCAACAAAAATCTTTACTGCAGAAGAACTTGAGAAGGCCACAAACAATTACCATGAAAGTAGAGTCATCGGTGAAGGAGGCCATGGAACTGTATACAAAGGAATATTATCAGCAGATAACAAAGTGGTCGCCATAAAGAAGTCGAGAGTTGGGGCTCGAACTCAAAGTGATCAATTTGTTAATGAGCTCATAGTTCTTTCTCAAATCAAACACAGAAATGTGGTGAGACTTTTAGGTTGTTGTTTTGAGACAGAAGTGCCTTTACTAGTATACGAGTACATCACCAATGGCACTCTTTCTGAGCATTTGTTCCATAATAGAAAGGGCAAAAGATCATCACTACTTCCGTGGGAATTGCGATTGAAAATAGCATCAGAAACTGCAGGAGCACTCGCGTACTTACACTCTTCCACTTCTACACCAATCATACACCGAGATGTGAAAACAACAAACATATTGCTGGACGAAAACTACACAGCCAAAGTGTCAGATTTCGGAGCTTCGCGTTTCATTCCTCTAGATCAAACCGAAGTAGCTACATTAGTGCAGGGGACAATGGGATACTTAGATCCCGAATATCTCCAATCGAATACGTTGACAGAAAAGAGCGATGTCTATAGCTTTGGAGTCGTCCTAGCTGAGCTATTAACAGGCAAAGTTGCAGTTTCTTTTGCCAGGCCCGAGTCAGAAAGAAGCCTAGCATATTTGTTTGTTTCCTCAATTGAAAAACAATGCCTGATTCAAGTTCTTGATGCTGACATGGTGAACGAGGGAAATGTCGAGACGGTTGAGCAGGTGGCAAATCTGGCAAAAATTTGTCTAAAGGTAAGAGGGGAGGAAAGGCCTACAATGAAAGAAGTGGCCGCAGAGTTAGATGGAATGAGAATTGCAGCAAAACATCCATGGAAAAATGATGATTTGTGCGTAGGGGAGACTCATGAGTACTTGTTAGGGTCTTCTAATTCCAAGGCATACATTGAAGGTGAAGTTATTTCTAGTGGTTCAACTAGTAGGTATGCCAATGCCAGCATGCAAATTGAAATGTTAAAGTCCTATGATGATGGTAGATAATTATTGGCCGATTATCCATCTTCATTATCCTTGTATTATTAATTAGAACGTTAGTTGATTTTTTTCCTAGAAGAATTTTTTTAGCAATTAGTTGATCGATGGATGTGTCAATATTGTAATGCCCTGCAATTTATTGATCACGTTTTGGTTTGTATATGTATTTCTCATTCGTATGTTGGTTCAAATGAGTTCAAACTTGAGTGAGAGCAGCCGCACGACCAGCCCTTTAACTTTAAAAAAAAAAAAAAAAAGGTTCCAAAATACCCGTCTCCGACTATCTTATCAGGAAGATCTGCAAATGCATAAATATGGATCTACATACATATCCAAGTCCTAAGCCCAAATTTCTAACCCATAAAACATACCTAATTGATAACCATTCTTTTATTCATTAACTTGAGATATCACTAGAGCTGAATCCTAAAATAATGCTAGATCTGATCGATAAGAAAAAGTATTGGGACTGAGTCTCCCTACTACGTACTTGGGTGCCAAACTAGAAGGATTAATAATCGATAATGCAGAGAGGGCATCGTTTTCAAACGAGTCATTTTGTTCGCGCTTCATTGGAGGTTTTTGTTTTTGTCGAGGGGGTTAGGGTTGGGAGCTGACGCCCCCACCGGAAGCTAACTCAATTTTCAAACAAAGAGGAGATAGTCGGATTTATTAAATTATAAAAACTCATATTTCATTGATAATCTAAAAAATTGTGAAGGTGTGCTTAACAAGAAAGAAATGACATAGTGAAGGAATTTGTGGGAATTTGGCTTGCATTGCCTTATGATTCAGGGTTAGTTTGGTGTTGTTGTGACTTTAAACAAAATTTATTGCTGCTATACTGCGAAAATAATCATATATGAATTTAAACAGTTTTGTGTTTGGTAAATATTAATTTTAAAAATGATGCCAAGACAAAATATATTAATTTCTAATGTTTTTAATGACATCAGCTTCTAAAAACTGCTGTCAGTGATCTATAATTTTTTTTGAAAAGCTGATTTTGTTTAATTTACCAAACATTTTAAATTCAGATAGAAGCTGATTTTTTTTTTAAGTGAAGCTATACCAAACAGGGTCTTAGTCGGACGGTTTTTATTTTAAATTTTTTTTTCCTGATGAATCTATGAATATTTAGGTTTGGGATGATTTGCGACCCTATGAAGCTACAAATAGTTAACGATAAGTTGATATAAATCAACATTTTGTGTTTACTTCACCAACATTAGCATTTCTCCGCCCACATGTTCTGCATGTGCAAAGTACTTTTCCTTTTATGTTTTAAAAAATAGAAATAAAAGTAATGAAAGAAAACAAAACGGTTATTGCATGTGGTAAAGTAGGTCGATTATATTGCCTATAGTTAAGAACCTGATGTCTAGAGTTGGAGTCGTAACTCCCATGAGTCCCATCAATTTGTGGTTAAAAATTTGAGGGGTGCCTTTTGGGTTCGTGCGGCAACAACGGGGATTAGTCTAGCTTAATTTGGTGGGATACTTTTATGGATCTCGGTCGAAATATTTACTACATGAATTTATTTCTAACTTGTTAAGCTAATCGAAATACCTAACTAGCTTGCTACCTCACTCTCAAATTACAAAAAGAAAAAACAGTAGGAGAGAGAATATGGGGGTGAGGTTATTAATTTATTTAATTGTCTTGGTCTTTGAGATTTAATTAGTTCTTAAAGTCAAAGTCTTATGTATAATCTTTTCTGGAAAAAATAAAAAATGAAATAAAAAAAGATATCTATGGACGATGTCAAACTAGCTAAGAGGACGATCGAATCTAGAATCACAATATGCTTCTTAAACTAGCTGGGTATTTCCCTTGGTAAACAACTTCAATTCTTTGAGCTACAACTTACGGTAAGACTCATTCTTCCATCCAAGTGCCTATAAAATGAGGAAGGCTTTCTAGCAGTACTATATGTACGTACACACTCAGATTGATAAGGAAATAGGAGTGTTCTTTATTTGAAGTTTTCCTAATGGCCTTACTTGGGAGGCTGCTTAGTGTGCATTTGATGTCAATGGTACTACTGGTGGCTATAGAAGCATCATCATCATCATCTGATCCTCCTCAAGCCAAGCCTGGATGCCTCAGCCGGTGTGGTAATCTTATAATCCCGTATCCTTTCGGGATAGGGGATGATTGTTATCTGCGAGAAGGTTTCAAAATCACTTGCGACGAATCTGCTCAACCCCCAAGAGCAATATTGGCGGATAGTAGTATCATTGCTACTAACATATCCCTGAATGAAGGTCAGCTACAAATTTGGAACACCATAGGCTACGATTGTTATGATGAACAAGGAGGGAATCAAACGGAAAGCATGCGCAATTCCCAATCACTCCGGCTGAATCCTCCTTTCACCATTAGTGCCAAGAACAAGTTCATTGCAGTTGGTTGCGACACTTCTGCACTTTTCAGAGGGAACTTTCTTCACCCTTACGAGGAAGGGAGGCACATACTTGCGTGCATGTCCGTATGTAACAATCTTGCCGGTGCTGTTAACGGCTCCTGCTCCCTCGGTGCTAGCGTTGGGTGTTGCCAAATTCCGATCCCTAACGGTCTCCAAAATTTTACTCTCACTTTGGGTAGCTTCCTTGAGTACAAGGACGTCGCATGGAATTTCAACCGATGCAGCTACTCCTTCATCGTGGAAGAAGGCGAGTTCACATTCTTACCGAATACAAGTTTTCAAGAACTATCCAAGACTCAACAACTTCCGATGATTGTTGATTGGGAAATTCAGGATGGGGGTTGCGCTGAAGCTAAAAAAAGAAAGGATTATGCATGCAAGGGAATTAGCAAGTGTGCGAACCGGACTGTCAACTTACTGACTGAACCGTCTGGTTACTATTGCCAGTGCCCGATAGGCTTCGAAGGGAATCCATATCTCTCACCCCCAGGTGGTTGCCGAGGTGCGTGTGATCTCTAATCATCTCTAGCTTCTTCTATAAATTATGTCCAATTGTCCACTGTTGCAGCTGGAAAGCTCAGAATTATATATGTTTAATTAAATATATCTGATTTAACTGCAATCAGATGTTAATGAGTGCCTAGCTCCAGCAAATCCCTGCAACAATGGTAAGTGCATAAACTTGGCTGGAAGTTACAGGTGTTCATGTCGGAAAGGTTTCAGAAACAAAGACCACAAGACTTGCATACAAAACAATAATCCAACACCGAAGAACAAGTCCCTGAAAATATCGTTGGGTATGTTTCAACTTTTGGTATATATAGTTCTGAAAACACTAGGGACTTTTAGTACTAATTTTTTCTTGTATGCAGGCGTCAGTTTAGGCTTCTCAGTTTTACTGGCTGTAATAATATGGATTCACTGGGGAATGAATAACAGGAGGGTTATCAAACTTAAAGAGAAGTACTTCAAAGAAAATGGGGGAGCAATGTTGCAACAACAACTCGCTCGTCATGGAGGAAGGTTAGACACAACAAGAGTCTTTACTGCAGAAGAACTTGAGAAGGCCTCAAACAATTACCATGAAAGTAGAGTCATCGGTGAAGGAGGCTATGGAACCGTTTATAAAGGAACATTACCGGATAACAAAATGGTGGCCATAAAGAAGTCTAAAGTTGCTGCCAGAACTCAAAATGATCAATTTGTTAACGAGGTGATTTTTCTCTCTCAAATAAACCATAGAAATGTGGTGAGACTTCTAGGTTGTTGTTTTGAGACAGAAGTGCCTTTACTAGTGTACGAGTACATCACCAATGGCACTCTCTCTGAGCATTTGTTCAGTAATAGAAAGGGCAAAAGATCATCACTACTTCCGTGGGAATTGCGATTGAATATAGCATCAGAAACTGCAGGAGCACTCGCATACTTACACTCTTCCATTTCCACACCAATCATACACCGAGATGTGAAAACAACAAACATATTGCTGGACGAAAACTACACAGCCAAAGTGTCAGATTTCGGAGCTTCGCGTTTCATTCCTCTAGATCAAACCGAAGTAGCTACATTAGTGCAAGGGACAATGGGATACTTGGATCCTGAGTATCTCCAATCGAATACGTTGACAGAAAAGAGCGATGTCTATAGCTTTGGAGTCGTCCTAGCTGAGCTATTAACAGGCAAAGTTGCACTTTCTTTTGCCAGGCCCGAGTCAGAAAGAAGCTTAGCATATTTGTTTGTTTCCTCAATTGAAAAACAATGCCTGATTCAAATTCTTGATGCTGAGATGGTGAACGAGGGAAATGTCGAGACGATTGAGCAGGTGGCAAATTTAGCAAAAATTTGTCTAAGGGTAAGAGGGGAGGAAAGGCCTACAATGAAAGAAGTGGCCGCGGAGTTGGATGGAATGAGAATTGCAGCAAAACATCCATGGAAAAATGATGATTTATGCGCAGGGGAGACTGAGTACTTGTTGGGGTCTCCTAAAACCAAGGCTTACATTGAAGGTGAAGGTGAAGTAATTTCTAGTGGTTCAACCAGTAGATATGCCAATGCCAGCGTGCAAATTGAAATGTTGAAGTCCTATGATGCTGGTAGATAATTTTGGCCGATTATCAATCTTCATCTGTGTATTACTAGAACGTTAGTTAAATTTTTTTTTTTCCTAGAAGAAAACGGTTAGCAATTAGTTGATTGATCGATACGTCAATAATGTTGATCACGATTTGGCTAATATATGTATTTCTTATTGGTATGTTGGTTCAAATGAGCTCAAATTTGGGTTAATAACATATAGTGGTATCCCATATGTATAATCTTTGGCTCCGCCTACTTGAAAAGTGATGTTCTGAGCGTCACTTAAACAGGTAGCATGTTTTTTGGGTTTTTGTAGGGTTTCAATCTAATAATGAAGCAATGCAACATGAATAGATGCATGATGTTCATTCACTCAGATAAGCAAGAGGACACCGTTGATGTATCTTTTATTTCAAGGAAACTTGAGTTGATGCATGTATAAACTTGTGTATATCAATGTGATGAAATTTTTCCTTGATGGACTTGTAAAAGTACATTTACATTTTCAGACTAACAATTTCAGTAAGTTTACCTAATTATCACCATCATTGGTTCATCTTGTACCCAAACTTGTTAAGGCCAGCAAAAGAGACACTCGTACACAAATTAAGAGCAAAAGTTGAAACAAGAAAATACCAATAAAGTGTTGATTTCATAAATCCAAATCCAGTTCACTTATTACAATAATTATAGAAAAAAAAAACCAATTATATTAGCTGTTGCTCTCCCAAAGAGAAAAATTACTATTGGATTATCCAAAAAAGAAAAATTACTAGAAAATAAAAACCACTCCAATAATTCCTCAAAAAAAAAAAAAAAAATACAACTCATCACAACCAAAAATTAGAAACCAATTCAACCCCACCAATAGTAACCCCAAACTACCCCTCCACAAACCCCACAATCCCCACCCACACCCCTCCTTTATAGTCTCACCCTCCCCCTCCATCTTCTACAATCTTCTTCTTCTTCTTTCCCTCCCATTTTGTCGCACCAAAAAAACCCGAAACCCTTGAAACCACCATGAGAGAAATCCTCCACATCCAGGGCGGCCAGTGCGGCAACCAGATCGGCGCCAAGTTCTGGGAAGTCATCTGCGACGAGCACGGCATCGACACCACCGGCCGTTACTGCGGCGACGCCGACCTCCAGCTCGAGCGCATCAACGTCTATTACAACGAGGCCAGCGGCGGCAGGTACGTCCCACGAGCCGTCTTGATGGATCTCGAGCCGGGGACTATGGACTCGGTCCGATCCGGCCCGTTCGGTCAGATTTTCCGGCCTGATAACTTTGTCTTCGGCCAGTCCGGCGCCGGGAATAACTGGGCCAAGGGGCATTACACCGAAGGCGCCGAGCTGATCGATTCGGTTCTTGATGTTGTGCGTAAGGAAGCTGAGAATTGCGATTGCTTACAAGGTAATTGATCGAAAAAACTTGAAGAAATGATCATGTGATTGATTTTTTTGGTTTAATTTTGGTGATGAAATTGTTAAGCATGATGAGATTTGTTGTTAGGATTTGTTTATTTGAGGAATTGAAATGATTGAAATCTTATCTGTTAGGTTAATTTATTGTAATTATTGTATGTGATTCCGCAACAGTGAGATTCTATCTCTGGATTTATACATCAGTGTGACAGTGATTTTTTATTTTTTAATTATTATCATTTGCGATTGTTCTAATTAGAATACCTGATTAGTTTTCTATTTGGTTTTGAATGGGGAGGAGTGTTTGATGCTTTGATTCAGATTTTTAATCTTGTGTTTTTGAACAGGATTTCAAGTGTGTCATTCTCTGGGAGGTGGCACTGGCTCTGGAATGGGAACTCTTCTTATTTCAAAGATCAGGGAGGAGTATCCGGATAGGATGATGCTGACATTTTCGGTCTTTCCTTCTCCAAAGGTGTCGGACACTGTTGTGGAGCCGTACAATGCGACCCTCTCCGTGCACCAGCTTGTAGAGAATGCTGATGAATGTATGGTGTTGGACAATGAGGCTCTGTATGATATCTGTTTTCGGACTCTCAAGCTTTCCACCCCTACTTGTAAGTCAAGTCTTAATATATAGTAGTTGAAATGGTTGAGATGTTTAAAGTACATACTATGGAAAATTTATTTACGTCAGAATTCGGTTTTCTGATAATGTCTCATAAGTTGTAACCATGGATAGGTGAGCTATGACTAGTGAGGTCTACTGCTGTCATCTTTATGGTGGCTGTACAAGGGTTTATTTATAATGGTTATCTACCTTAAAAAAATTAGGTAATTGCAACCCCACAAGCACATAGAGCTTATAAATTAGCAACCTCTTAAATGAGCAGCTGCTTTCAAATCAGTAAATGTTAGATTTAAATCTCAGATCAGGAAAGAAAACCAAAATAACATGATCAAACAGTTGAAAAACAAGTTTCTATAACGGAATAACTATGACATCCTTGTTTATCTTATGTGATTTGAATTGATGTCATGTGATGCTCATGATACATATTTCTTTGCATTTCTATTGTAGTTGGTGATCTTAACCACCTAATCTCTGCAACCATGAGTGGTGTCACTTGCTGTCTTCGGTTCCCTGGACAGCTGAACTCTGACCTTCGAAAGCTTGCAGTCAACCTAATCCCTTTTCCGCGGCTCCATTTCTTTATGGTCGGATTTGCACCCCTGACCTCGAGAGGATCACAGCAGTACCGTTCTCTGACTGTGCCTGAATTGACCCAGCAGATGTGGGATGCCAAAAACATGATGTGCGCTGCTGATCCACGCCATGGACGTTACCTTACTGCTTCTGCCATGTTCCGTGGTAAGATGAGCACCAAAGAAGTTGATGAGCAGATGATTAACGTCCAGAACAAGAACTCCTCATACTTTGTTGAGTGGATTCCCAATAATGTCAAGTCCAGTGTGTGTGACATCCCACCAAAGGGTTTGACAATGGCTTCCACCTTTATTGGGAACTCAACTTCCATCCAGGAAATGTTCAGGAGGGTTAGCGAGCAATTCACTGCTATGTTCAGGCGAAAGGCTTTCTTACATTGGTACACTGGGGAGGGAATGGATGAGATGGAGTTCACCGAGGCTGAGAGTAACATGAATGATCTGGTGGCCGAGTACCAGCAATACCAGGATGCAACTGCTGAGTATGAGGAGGAGTATGAGGAGGAGGAGGAAGAGGAGGTTGCTGCTTGATGTATCTTTGCAGTTTCTATATTATGTTGTGTTGGGTTACTTGTCGAATGCTCATTCAATTTAGAATCGACATGAAATCTTTTGTGGGGGTATTGTATAAGAGTTAAGTTTTTGATAAAAACAATTTTGTGTTGGATTTGAATGTTCTGTTGCACCCGAGTAGGGCTTATAATGTGAAGAATATGTTTTGATGATGAATTTTCTGTAGTGATCTTTGTGCAAATTTACTCAAGAATTGTGTTTGTTTGGATAAACTTGTATTTTTATATCTTCTTGTACAACATGCAGACCTACCATCTTCTTTTGGCCCTTTAAGAATTAAGATTGTCTGGTGATGCCTTTGGTTTTTAGTGCAGAGCAATATTAGAGGAAGCAAGGGGAAGCTTATAATTGAGAGCTGACACAAAATACAAGACACAAAATAAGTTTTTGTAAGTGTGTACTTGAAAGTATATAAGTCTGTTTCTACTGGTATTTTCTGCACTCTTTCCTCACAGCTATGATGATATGTTTTGCTGCATTTTCTATCTCTCTCTATGACAAATGGCAAAGGTCCCTAAACGCCTGAAACTATTCTCTTTATCAAAGTACAAACATAAACTGAAAACCAAAACCACAGACATTAACATATCAACAAAATAAAAAATAAAATATTACCAGAAACCCCCTAGTTTCACAGATTTTAAATCTTGTAAAAGACATTTTTTGGAAAGAAGAAGCACTGAAATATGAAATCCTAAGATTTCTGTTCTGAACAATTCTCCTACTGCCAAAGGGGAAAAACTGAACAAGTCTCCTGAACCTGATCCTCAAGAATCAAGAATAGGCAAAACAGCTGGTATAAGTTTAAGAGTTACCTTGCTATCCTTTAATAATCTTCTTCATACACAGAAAGAAATAAATTCAGTGCCGGCATCTGAAACAAAATGAGGAGAATGATGACAAGCATTCGGTGAAAAATTTTTCATATACTGTTAAAGAAGCTAGACCTTTTCAATGCATACGAGTGTAGGATAACATGCAGGTACAAATGTACAATAAGCTCCATAGCTCTCCCTATAAAAGCAGCGTCATACAATGGTCTTTATCCATAATTCAAGTTCATCCTACTCCTTTACAAAGTTAAGCAAAGTAACTAGGGTCGATCTCGCTCTGTTTACTTCCCAATGGCCTCTCAGTTTCTGTTGGTGGCGTTCCTTGCCATAACTTGTTCCGTTGCTATTGCTTCTGACCCAAGTTCTCTTCAGGACTTTTGTGTGGCTGAGCCTACAAGCTCAGGTAGGCTATGTAACTCGAATCATATTCATATTCATGTGTGATATAACAATCAGTTGATGTTTATTATATATATGATTCTAACTTCCCAATGTACTAATTTCAGTACCAGTGAATGGACATGTGTGCAAGGACCCCAAGCTAGTTGGAGCCAACGACTTCTTCTTCAGTGGACTTCACCTAGCAGGCAACACATCAAACCCTGCTGGTTCAAAGGTGACCCCTGCGACCGTAACCCAAATTCCAGGACTTAATACTTTCGGCATCTCCCTTGTTCGCATCGACTATGCACCAATGGGCATAAATCCTCCACACACTCATCCTAGAGCCACTGAAATCTTGACAGTGGTGGAAGGTAGCCTAGAAGTGGGTTTTGTCACCTCCAACCCTGAAAACCGTCTCATCTCCAAGGTGCTACAGAAGGGTGATGTGTTTGTCTTCCCTGTAGGACTAGCGCATTTCCAGCACAATATTTGGAATAGTAATGCGGTTGCCATTGCAGCTCTCAGCAGCCAAAATCCAGGTGCTATTACCCTTGCCAACGCAGTGTTCGGATCAAAGCCAGACATCTCTGCCGATGTTCTTGCAAAGGCTTTCCAAGTGGATAAGAACATTGTCTTCAATTTTCAAGAAAAGTTTTAAACTTCATTATGGATCGCCAGCTATGATTAAGTTGAAGGGAAATGCAATTTCATTCGAGTTTCTGTAATTTGCTAAGCAATTTGTTTACAGTTCATTAGTCAGTGCACCATGTTGGTGTCTTTTGTTTGTTTGATTCAGTTAGTTAAACAAGTAAATTTCTTAGCAATTGTGATCAATTTACTATTTCGTTTCATAGGACATTGTTCTAATTTTCTCCTCATATGAAACCTTGGGCAATTTAAAGGGGAGGGTTTTCATCTTTTCTAGATACGCATGAAAATGCCAAAGTAATCAGAGGATGATAAATCTGAATCCTGATCTTTAGTTAAAAACAATCAGGCTTGGTCAGAAGAAGTTTAATAATGTCTACTATATGTCACTTCAGTTAACTTTAAACACCCTCAACTCCTTCTGGGAAGAAACATGTTTGCAGAGTCATCTAAACCAATTTAAAGTGACTACGACAGGTGATATACAAAGACATTGATGGATAGAGTAATATATGCATGAGTAACATTTCCCAACCAGAAAAAACTAAGAAGGTCCAGACCCTCAATTCATAAAGCTTTATCTCTCTTGGAAATTAGAAACGTGTTATAATTTATTTTTCCTTCCAATACAAGATACTCCAATATACATCATTCAATGAAACCGATTAACATTGCAAAGAGTGCAACCAAGTTAAAACCTTGAAGAACATTTGGCATTTATGAGATTGAAAGTCAATTCCTTAAATGCCAAAGGAAGTTGAAGAGCCTATAACCAAGTTCTGGAAGGATTTCATCTATTAATGTTCTAAGTTGGTATTGGGTATACAGGGCTTTATGATCCGCTTTCCCGTAGTCATTGAGGTGAATTATTATATTCTGGGTCAGATTCATTCTACTAGCTCGACTCGCTGTGTAACTGTTAAGAGTGTAGCAATTGTATTGCAAAAAGGTAGTATAGTCATCTTCTATGATTGCCTATATATTGCTGTAAACCTCTCTTGCTGATCTAATACAACAGTCACAATGTAGTCCTCAATCCTCTTCTATGTTTTCCTTTACGTTTCTCTGCTTTTCAATTCAATAAACTCTGATTCCTATCAGTAACTAATGTGCTAGAACACTCTCAGTTCATATGTGTCCTTGCTTGTGTCAAGTAGATTAATCTTCCCCTCCCCTGGGTATTTAGCTTCCTTCTAGCTATCAGATGAATGCTATAGATCTATATCAAAATAAATATAGAAACTTACGGTTATAACTTTAGTTTCCTCTACTATCTTAGTTTAGAGTACTTGGTGCAATTCATGTAGTATATAACTCGGCAGAAAGCAAATAAATAAACATCAAGTGAAAAAGTTCTTCGTTTTATTGATTTATGCCTTGCCATCATGTTATGCATTTGCAAACTGAAATTCATGTCAAAAAGGAAATGACTTGTGCATGACTATACCAGATTAGTTTTGTTTCACATTTCAGTACAAACATGCATAGCAAGTTTTTTAACCGATGCCATCTCATTGAAATTCACATTAACAAAGCAAACTATTTATGCAGGCTGTCTGTATGACCAACAAACACATGTTGTACTTAAGGTCAGATGATCATATGTTGGAGCACTTTTATTATTATTATCTAAATCCCCACTCCACCCTAAACACACATATCCCTAACCGATGCTCGATTATAATCTCCATGGTCTCAGTTAGGCTAGCTAACCAACATGTTACCTTTAATCGACGTACTTGAGCTTACCTCACGAGTTAAGAGAAAGAAAATGTACAAGTCTTTTAACTGAAAAATTACCACACAAACTTTGACCTGGCCATTCTCACTTATCATACATGAAAGGAATCAATTCAACGCCGGCGCTTGGGAAAAAAACATTAGGCAAAAGATGACAAGCTTTAGTGCAGAGACAGCACATTACGTTCTTTATCCACAACTCAACGTCTCACACGGTTACACAAACCAGACCTTTTCAATGAATGCGACAGCATGCAAATACAAGCTTCATAGCTCTCACTATAAAAGCAGACACATATTGTGTATCATATCCAAAGAATCCACAAAGTTGAGCAGATTTAACTTGGTTCATCTCTCTGCTTAGTGTTTCCAGCCTTGATCGTATAGTGTGACATTAAT
Source organism: Fragaria vesca subsp. vesca (assembly GCF_000184155.1). Classification (NCBI taxonomy): domain Eukaryota; kingdom Viridiplantae; phylum Streptophyta; class Magnoliopsida; order Rosales; family Rosaceae; genus Fragaria; species Fragaria vesca. The sequence continues at coordinate 4,645,759 of NC_020493.1, read as the reverse complement.
CTTGAGAGGGTTAATTAATTTCCAATGGCCTCTAAGTTTCTGTTGTTGGCATTCCTTGCCGTAAGTGTTTGTTCCATTGCTTTGGCTTCTGACCCAAGTTCTCTTCAGGATTTCTGTGTTGCTGATCCAACTGGCTCAGGTAGCTAGCAAGCTAGAATCATTTTCATATATCAATGTGACTGCATTTTTCAGTTAAAGAAAGAAATAAGCTACTGTTATTTATATATGTTTCTGATGCATTTCTCTCATGAATTTTAATTTCAGTACCAGTGAATGGACATGTGTGCAAGGATCCCAAGCTTGTTGTCGCCGATGATTTCTTCTTCAGTGGACTTCACCTAGCAGGGAACACATCAAACCCTGCTGGTTCAAAGGTGACCCCTGCTAATGTAGCCCAAATTCCAGGACTCAATACTTTTGGTATCTCCCTTGTTCGTATCGACTATGCACCTTGGGGCATCAATGCTCCACACACTCATCCTAGGGCGACTGAAATCTTGACAGTCCTTGAAGGGAGCCTCCAAGTGGGTTTTGTCACCTCCAACCCCGAAAACAAACTCATCACAAAGGTGCTTCAGAAGGGTGATGTGTTTGTGTTCCCAGTAGGACTTGTGCATTTCCAGCACAACGTTGGAAAGGTTAATGCAGTCGCCATTGCTGCTCTCAGCAGCCAAAATCCAGGTGTTATTAGCATTGCTAATGCAGTGTTTGGATCAAATCCTGCCATTTCTGCTGATGTTCTTGCAAAGGCATTCCAAGTAGACAAGGAGACTATCTATGATTTCCAGTCCAAGTTCTAGACTCCAAGATGAAGCTATCTATGATTAAGTCCAAAGGGGTTGAATATTCGTTTAAGTTTGTGTGATTTGTTTTGAGAATTGTTGCAGTTGATTTGTCATTGTAGCCACATTGGCGTTTATTTGTCTGATTCTGTTACTTCAAGAAGAAAATTTGTTTGAGCTCATTTAGCAATATTGTTACCAGAGTTGATCAAATATTTTCTCTCATTTCATGGTTCAAGAAAACATATAGGCTTGTTAATTTACACCTTTTATTTCTTCAGAGAAGAGACCTCTGTCTTCACAAACATATATACACTTTTTGTTTTTTGGGTCATAAACAGATTCATGTCTTTGTTAGGGCGTCCTAAATGGCAAACTATGGAACGCCTATTCATCCATTTTGTAAAATTATGCATGAGAACCCTTCAGTAAATTCTCTAACGTTTTGATATTATAGCGTATATGGTTGCAGTCATTAGATTTTGCAATTATATAATATTATAGCGTAAATTACTGTCTTATCAGTAAGTTGTGAAGCAGAAATTTCTGTTGTGACACTGACAGATCCACATTCTGAGATGAATCGCACGTACATTGGGTGTTCTTTCTCATTACCAGTCACATTGCAACTTGCCCAAAATGACCTAACCATATGTGTTCCTAGCCAAATCAGCTAAACCTTGCTGATAAAACACAGCTAATAGAATGAACATCAGACAATGTGATGTTGGTTTCCTTGACCTACAGTCCCAAAAGAAGTTTGACAACTAGTTATGGAGGGACATCCATGATCGAATTGATTGGGATTGAAGCTTTAATAAAGACACTCATCTGCAGTTGAGTTGGAAAACTTGGAATGGTGCCATGCACTGTACTCTTTCTTTGGCGGTTTCAAGTCTGTCTCTCTTTTTCGCTCAAACTTATTCTTGCATCCGATGCAGAACAGCGGAGTTAAAATTGGTTTCAGAATTACTTAGGTGTTCTTGTAAGTTGTAAGCATGTTCTAAGGTCTGATCTAATGAATTAATCGTAAACATGCATAAAAATTAATGAATCATGCTTAGAGATCAAACAATACAAGAACGAGATTACTTGGATCATAAGTAATACCTGAAGAGGCCGCCATTGCACAACCTTTGTTTAATAAGTCAATCAATGTTTGCAAAAACTAAGGCATGGTTATATAAGATATAATAGTTTCTGACAGAGAAGGTGTCACATTTGTCTCCAAATTACAACCAGATTGAACAAGTCCACCTTAAGTCCAGACGTTAATTATCTGCCTGCTCCTTCAAACAGGTCAAGGTACGCTTGTAAGCCAGCTTGAAACAAAGAACAAGATCCAAGTTTTCCAATCGGATTAGAATATCTGATGCTACCATGCCAGCTGCTGCTATTGTCTTAACATATAATTTTAATATACATCGATGATAAGATAAACTACTTACATGCAACTACGGATGGATTACGATTCATATGATTCTGGATCACGTAAACCAATCCGTTATAAAAAGAGCAGCGTGGAGAAAGAGCTGCTATAACATTTTCATATGGTGATTCACTTAACAAGCTGCCATATGTTCCATTTTAGTGCAATTTTAATTGGTTAGTAATATTATAGCTTACCCTTTTCATTTTGGAGAAATGAACCATCTGAATGCAGCACCAATTACCGGCCTATGAAGATAAATCCAGGGTAGCAAGGACAAACTTTCTGTGAACAAATTGTCATACACAGTTACAGAATGAATACTCTTTCAGATCATAGAAAAAACACAGGTACAGCCGTAAAGGATCTCCCTGATGTCTCTATAAAAGCAGACATATTTGCTGGATCTCAATCCACAATCTGAGCAAGCGTAACCTTGACTAGAAAGCTTCAGCAATTACTAGCTTGATTCCCAACAATGGCCTCTCGGTTTCTGTTTTTAGTGTGCCTTGCCGTAACTGTTTCCATAGCTTTGGCATCTGACCCAAGTTCTCTTCAGGATTTCTGTGTTGCTGACCCAACAGGCTCAGGTAGCTAGCAAGCTAGAATCATACTCACATATGTCAATGTGACTATATTTATCAATTAAAAAGACATCACCTAATGTTTATGTTTCTGATACATTTATGTGATGAATTTTAATTTCAGTTCCAGTGAATGGACATGTGTGCAAGGACCCCAAGCTTGTTGTCGCTGAGGATTTCTTCTTCAGTGGACTTCACCTAGCAGGCAACACATCAAACCCTGCTGGTTCAAAGGTGACTCCTGCTAATGTAGCCCAAATTCCAGGACTCAATACTTTTGGTATCTCCCTTGTTCGTATTGACTATGCACCGTGGGGCATCAATGCTCCACACACTCATCCTAGGGCGACTGAAATCTTGACAGTCCTTGAAGGGAGCCTCCAAGTGGGTTTTGTCACCTCCAACCCCGAAAACAAACTTATCACAAAGGTGCTTCAAAAGGGTGATGTGTTTGTGTTCCCAGTAGGACTCGTGCATTTCCAGCACAACGTTGGAAAGGTTAATGCAGTCGCCATTGCTGCTCTCAGCAGCCAAAATCCAGGTGTTATTAGCATTGCTAATGCAGTGTTTGGATCAAATCCTGCCATTTCTGCTGATGTTCTTGCAAAGGCATTCCAAGTTGACAAGGATACTATCTATGATTTCCAGTCCAAGTTCTAGACTCCAAGATGGAGCTATCTATGATTTAGTCCAAAGGGGTTGAATATTCGTTTAAGTTTGTGTGATTTGTTTTGAGAATTGTTGCAGTTGATTTGTCATTGTAGCCACATTGGCGTTTATTTGTTTGATTCTGTTACCTCAAGTAGAAGATTTGTTTGAGCTCATTTAGCAATACTGTTACCAGAGTTGATCAGATAATTTCTTTCATTTCATGGTTCAAGAAATCATATAGACTTTTGTTAATTTGCACCTTTTTTATTTCTTCAGAGAAGAGACCTCTGTAGGATACACACTTTTTCCCCTTCCTCTTTTGGGAAATTCTATGGTACCTACCCGTATGTGATACCTACATTTACAAATGTGACAACATATTTGTAGTCAAAGTGGTAATGTTGAGTCGTATTGTTTGTAATCTTGTTCTAATAATTGTAATTACAAAATGTACAACCATTTTACAACTTTTTGACCAAATTGTTCTCATAGTTGTAATTTTGTTTAACTTTATGTAAATAGTGTAAATAAATTTGGTAAATTTGTTCTCAATGTTGTAATTTTATTCATAATTAACATTGTAATTTTTGTTTAAGTACATGTAAAATAAAAGTAGGATATACATCCCAGCACCATAGCTTATCTCCTCTATTTTTTGAGTCATAAACAGATTCATGTCTTTGTTAGGGCGGCCTAAATGCGCAAACTATAGGAACCCGATTCATCCATTTTGTAAAATTATGCATGAGAACCCTTTAGTAAATACTCTAACAGCCTAATAATATGGTTGTATATTTATTTATAATTTTGCACTAAATGGCTGTCTTATATCAGTAATTTGTGAAGCGGAAATTTCTGTTGTGACGCTGACAGATCCACATTCTGAGATGAATCTCACATACTATTGGTGGTATTCTTTCTCATTACCAGTCACATGGCAGCTTTCCCAAATTGGCCTAACCATATGTGTTCCTAGCCAAATTAGCTAAACCTTGTTGATAGAACATAGCTAATAGAATGAACATCAGAAAATGTTATGTTGGTTTCCTTGAACTACAGTCCCAAAGACGTTTGATATATAATTAGTTATGCAGGGACATCCATGATCGATGCAATTGAATTGATCAGACATTTGTAGTTGAGTTGGAATGGTGCCATGCACTGTACTCTTTGTTTCGGGGTGGAGTTTAATGGCTGCCCTGTCCAAGCTTATTCTTGGTTCCAATGCAGAACACCGGAGTTAAAATTGGTTACAGAGTTAATCAGGTAATCTTGTAACTTGAAAGCATGTTCTAATGTCTGAGCTACTGATCTACAACCTTGTCTTCAAAAATGAATCTGAAAGGGAAATGGCATGGGTAAACTGAAGCTTGAAATGTAAATGTGAAGCACCCTTAATCGTAACCATGAACGTAAAAACCATAAAACTGTAAGCATATATGTTCAGTGACGAAACAATTCAAGAACGAGATGACTTGGATCATAAGTAATACCTGAAGAGGCCGCCAGTGCACAACCTTGTCTAGATCTGCAAGACTGAATCGTAAATCTTTGTTTAATAAGTCCATCAATGTTTGCAAAAAACAAAGGCATGGTGATATAAGATATAATAGTTTCCAATAGTTTCTGATAGAGAAGGTGTCACATTTGTCTCCAAATTACAACCAAATTGAACAAGTCCACCTTAAGTCCAGACTCCAGAGACATTGATTGTCTGGCTGCCTGCTTGAAGGTCCGAGAGAAAGAGGGGGGAACTTTTTTTCGTATAAATTCGTTCTCAGGGATAGGTAAAAACAAGAAACACCAATAAGATTTTTTTACTGCAGAAACCCTGCATCCAGGGAGATCCAGGGAGAAAAACTACTTGCCCCTAACTTTTGAGGGACAAACCATTCCACTATATAAAACTCACTTCTTACAAAACTACATGCCCCTAACTCTTGAGGGACAAACTTTTCCACTATGTAAAACTCACTTCTTACAAAATTATAATATAGCGATACAACAACGACTTGCTATCCTACCTAGTCTCAAACACTTGAACATAGACAAGCGTGGCATGTGGATCATTATTGTACCGATATTGTCCTAACTAAACCACCTTAAAGGTGTTGGGTTTTAATTACAAAAAGCCTCGGTACATTGAATACGATCCATTCACTTATAAGTTATGTTTTATTTGTCTCTTTTCTGATGTGGGATATTTCCTCTCCAACACTCCCCATTACGTGCAACCTAACTTTTTAGGTCTGCACGTGGAATTCATCAGAACTCAGCTATCCTAAACTGAATGAATTACATGCAACTACGAATGGTTTACGATTTGCATAATTCTGGATCACGTAAACCTATCCGTTATAAAAAGAGCAGCGTGGAGAAAGAGCTGCATGCTATAACAATTTCTTATGGTGATTCACTTAACAAGCTGCCATATATATGTTCCATTTTAGTGCAATTTTAATTGGTTAGTAATATTATAGCTTACCCTTTTCATTTTGGAGAAATGAACCATCTGAATGCAGCACCAATTACCGGCCTATGAAGATAAATCCAGGGTAGTGAGGACAAGCTTTCTGTGAACAAATTGTCATACACAGTTACAGAATGAAGACTCTTTCAGAATTTCAGATCATTGAAAAAACACAGGTACAGCCGTATAGGATCTCCCTGATGTCTCTATAAAAGCAGACATATTTGCTGGTCTCAATCCACAATCTGAGCAATTCAAGCGTAACCTTGAGGGAAAGTTTCAGTAAAGGTCCTAGAGGGGGGGGGGGGGGGGGGGGTGGGGAATAGGCATTTTTCAAATTTTCGTTGTCTTTTGTATCCGAGGATAGCAATGACTTGTGATATCCCTGAATCACAGGATACGAGTTTGCAGAAAGTAAATTGCAGCAAATAAAGAAACAACACAAGGATGTTTTTTACTCGCAGAAATCCTGAATGCAGGGAGAAAAACTGCGTGTCTCTAACTCTTGAGAGACAAAAACTTCCACTAAGTTGAAGAAACTTCTTACAAGAATAATAGTTCTAGTGATACACTCCCACAGTGCTATCCTTCCTAGTCCCGAACTAGTCTAGACCTATTCCCTCTCTTGTTTCTAAGTTCTTACAACATGGGACACTTTTCGAAGCCTTGTTCGTGAATTCAGCTAACCACTAGCAGATTCAACCTTGAACGCTTCTTGGGTTGGTTGCACTACACATCCCTCATGGTATGCAACATGATATGAGTTGATGAAAGAAGTTTTGAGTTCAAGCTCTAAGGTTTACAGTCACGAAGAAGACTTAGAGCAGCATGAACAATGCAAGCTAAAAACAAGACTCAATAAAGAAAACGCAATAAGGCAGTTTTCTACAACCATTGAGCAAAGCCAAAGCTGTAGATATATATAGGCCAAACGGGGCATCAAGGATGATGCACGCTGACCTCAACATGTTTCAGAAAGGTTTGGACAGAAGTGTTTGGCTCCCATACTGAAAGTGATGTGTCTAAAACATAGAGATGACACAAGCAATCTCAATAAGACAAATAACCCTTTCCTAAAACATGAATGATTCAAACAAGGAGCAAAGAGGTTTCAAACCCTCTTACTCAGTCCATTAGTGGACCTTGACACAGCTGATAGCAACTGGTCTTTGAACCATACAGGGACCAGCTTATACATCGGATAACGTATCATGAAATCCCAGCTGGAGCCTTGAGCATCAAACCATTTGGTCACGGGTTGGCATAAGCACAAGATCTCAACCCTTTGACTGGTTTGAGCACTAAGGCGCTTCCCACAAACTCAGTTGTCCAATTGAAAACAAAAGACTTATTATACTAATATAACAGACTTTGAAACTCAAGACAGCAGAAGACTCAGTACTTAGGATAGCAAGCGAAGCTGCTAACCTCTGTGAAAAAACAGTGATATGCAGATGCATGTTTTACCTGAAACCATAAGAGATATTAGTGCCACTTGTTCTTGATCAGACAACAACATCTCAAGGTGTTTTGCAGGATAAAAGGATTGCCAACTATCCTTATACCTTCATTCAGCAATTCATTACTAGCTTGATTCCCAACAATGGCCTCTCGGTTTCTGTTTTTAGTGTGCCTTGCCGTAACTGTTTTCATAGCTTTGGCATCTGACCCAAGTTCTCTTCAGGATTTCTGTGTTGCTGACCCAACAGGCTCAGGTAGCTAGCAAGCTAGAATCATATTCACATATGTCAATGTGACTATATTTGTCAATTAAAAAGACATCACCTAATGTTTATGTTTCTGATACATTTCTGTGATGAATTTTAATTTCAGTACCAGTGAATGGACATGTGTGCAAGGACTCCAAGCTTGTTGTCGCCGAGGATTTCTTCTTCAGTGGACTTCACCTAGCAGGCAACACATCTAACCCTGCAGGTTCAAAGGTGACCCCTGCTAATGTAGCCCAAATTCCAGGACTTAATACTTTTGGTATCTCCCTTGTTCGTATCGACTATGCACCATGGGGTATCAATGCTCCACACACTCATCCTAGAGCAACTGAGATCTTGACCGTCCTTGAAGGGAGCCTCCAAGTGGGTTTTGTCACCTCTAACCCTGAAAACCGTCTCATTTCCAAGGTGCTTCAGAAGGGTGATGTGTTTGTGTTCCCAGTAGGACTACCACATTTCCAGCACAATGTTGGTACTGGTAATGCAGTTGCCATTGCAGCTCTCAGCAGCCAAAATCCAGGTGCTATTACCCTTGCCAACGCAGTGTTCGGATCAAAGCCAGACATTTCTGCCGGTGTTCTTGCAAAGGCTTTCCAAGTGGATAAGAGCATAGTCTACAACTTTCAGTCAAAGTTTTAGACTCCAATATGCAGAACCAGATCCGATCAATTTAAAATGATTTACAGAATCCAGTTCATGTTAAAGTGTCTCGATGTATTGCAAATTGTTATGATTCATTTATCAGTGCAACCATGTTAGTCAATTGTTTGTTTGATTCTGTACTCGAAGTACTCTAAATCAAGGTTGATCCATATATTATTGCGTCTATTTTTTCATTCAAGATCGATGAGTAATTTTATGACAACATGCATCCTTCAAAAGACTTTTGATGGTGAAAAACTTAAAAACCGTTGCAAGATGTTCACATGGAACTTTTATTAACAGAACTGTGTGGTACTGTCTCAGTATATATAACAGAAAGGATAAACTTTCCATTAATGGTATTTCAGCCCCATGAAGGGCATGGCCAAAAGATAAAACATCTGCTCAATAATTGTACTATTGCAGCTTGAGCTTTGATCATCAACATTATAGAAGGGATATATATATATATATATATATAGGCCGGATCAGGAGCGGACGTCCGCACAGGCCTTAAAGTGCGGACGTCCGTCCGTTCTCCACCCTCCGGCGCCGGCGAGGGCGCGCCTCCACCCCAGAAGACTCCAGCAGCGTCCCCAACCACTTTCTCTCCCCGGTGAGTTCGTTCTTTTCCAGTTTTCCGGCGAGATCACCCAAAACTTCAAACAAAGTCGATCTCGCCGGCAAACTGGAAAAAAACGGACTCGCCGGGGAGGGAAAGTGGTCGGGGACGCTGCTGGAGTCTTCTGGGGTGGAGAATGAATGGACGTCCGCACTTTAAGCTTCTGATCCTCTATAAATATATATGTATGTAACAATATTTAGATTTTGCTGTGACGTTTACTGCCAGTACTCCCAGCAGTTACATTTCCTTACTGATATGATATCCATAGCATATCATGCAACCAATACACACTGCTCCACGGATTATTCTTCATTCTTAAAACGTATGCATCAATAAAACGGGCTTTACGTTGTGGAATGATGTGCTTTCAATTTATGTAGTGCCGTATTCTCTGCCTAACCAGTCATACTATCATCAGTATTCATGTCTTTAGCAAGGCAAGAAAAATTATTAGATCAACAGGCCAGGAAACTACATATATACTCACTCTTGATGTGATACAACAGGATTCTACAATGTAAAGCTAGCTGTCAACCTGCATAGAAATTTTTTGAACCGATGGACAACCACCATGCTTACCAAAATACTGATTTTATAGAGATATGGACTAATTAAAGGAAAATGGATAAGGACCTCAATGTTTGGCATTTATATATGAAAGGGCTTTAGATACTAGGGGTTCTGGAACTGATTTGTAAACTTCCCAGTTCTTGGAGGAAAAGTCTGCGTTACAAATGGAGGCTTGTAATACTTATAAGCTTCTAGCAAAGTAACAAGGCCTATTGTTAAGAATTAGCAATAGCAAGAGAAAACCGACTTTTATGCATGCTTTTCGTGTTAACAAAATAGAAAAGAAAAAACATAACACAATTTATATTAATATATGAAGAAGATTGTAGGTATCAGATCTCATACTAAGGATATTGACAGAGAAGTTTAGGACTCTTTAAGGAATCAAGTGTCGGATTTGTGTGTTCATACATCAAAATTGAATGAGTCCACATTTAGTCCAAACTAGAATTTCTAAGAAAGACACCATCACAGTCCGAATATTTAACTACTGATAGGATAAATGTTATCTGATGCTACCAGCAGATATCGTCTTTTATAGAATGAGCCATAAATATGAATCCATACAGCAATTGCAGGCAAGAATTAGACAATGATAACTATATTTAATGGTTTCAAATTTCAAATTGATCCAAACCAGCCCTTTATTCAAAATAAAGGAGAAGAAAAAGAAAAAGAAGCAGCAACAAATTGAGGTGCTAAAGAAGTTTGACCTGGCTTCATGTCATATAGGGTAAGAAACTACTTCAATGCTGGCGACAATAGCCGGCCCCTGAAAATAAACCCAGGTAAGTGATGACAAACTGTCAGTAATCGAAGAACTTTTCATACACATTACCAGAGTAGACATGTTCGGCACACCACTAAGGCTCCATGGTCTCTCCCTATAAATACACAGAAACATGCTGGTCTCATTCCACAATCAAGTTTCCTTGCTTTCCAAGCTTAAACAAAGTATTTCCAAACAAAGAAACAAAATCCAAAGTTCCAATGGCCTCGCAGTTTCTTTTGTTAGCATGCCTTGCTATAACAGCTTCCATTGCTTTAGCATCCGACCCAAGTTCCCTTCAGGATTTCTGTGTGGCTGATCCATCAACCTCAGGTAACCTCTACAATAATATTCTTAAAAATATGTGATTCAATTTCCCAAGTAGAAGTACATTAGTTTTTTTTTTTTATGTGAATAGAAGTACATAGTTGATAACTTGATATTAATGAATTAGCACTAGTTAGTAATGCTTCTGATGCATTTTTGACATGATCAAATTTCAGTACCAGTGAATGGACATGTATGCAAGGACCCCAAGCTTGTTGTTGCAGATGACTTCTTCTTCAGTGGACTTCACTTAGCAGGCAACACATCCAACCCTGCTGGTTCAAGGGTGACCCCTGCTAATGTAGCCCAAATTCCAGGACTCAATACTTTTGGCATCTCCCTTGTTCGTATCGACTATGCACCATGGGGTATCAATGCTCCACACACTCATCCTAGAGCGACTGAAATCTTGACAGTCCTTGAAGGGAGCCTCCAAGTGGGTTTTGTCACCTCCAACCCCGAAAACAGACTTATCACAAAGGTGCTTCAGAAGGGTGATGTGTTTGTATTCCCAGTGGGACTTGTGCATTTCCAGCACAACGTTGGAAAGGTTAATGCAGTCGCCATTGCAGCTCTGAGCAGCCAAAATCCAGGTGTTATTAGCATTGCTAATGTAGTCTTTGGATCAAAGCCTGCCATTTCTGCTGATGTTCTTGCAAAGGCATTCCAGGTTGACAAGGACACAATCTATGATTTCCAGTCCAAGTTCTAGCCAACTTGGAACCTTTTGAGGGGTTTGACATACGGTTTATTTACTCTTAAAGTGTGTAGAAATCTGTTACAGTTCATTTACCAGTACAATCATGTTCAGTCTGATTTTTCGTTTGATTCTTCTATTCAAGACTATTATTTGTTTCTGATCACTTAGTGATCCATGTAATAATTGTTACTTATGAATTTGTTTGATTCTGTTTCTCTAAAATGCCTTGTTTTTTCTTAATTCCTGCAATTCTCCCCTAGAGTTTTTTACACAAAAACATTTGCTTCCTCTTCCCAAAACAGAAAATGAAAAAACAGAACAAAAATTTGGATACTTTCGTCAGGTAGGAGTTTAGAGCAAGAAAGACACAAAATTGAATAAAATCCAAATCATAAGTCTGGAAATTGTCTCGGTTACTTGTACAAAATTATTAGAGAGCAGAAACCAGTTCTCTATTAATTTACTTTATAAACAAAATTACCCTCACATAGTTGGTTTACACTGTAAAGATCCCAGCTGGGTACTATATGCCTATACAAAAAATAGCTACAGCACAAGTTATGAATGACTTAAATCTTTGCATTACAAATGAAGCAGCAAATTTCCAAGCCAACTACCAACTTTGCAGTTCAAGATATGTGACTAATAAGAGCACATTAAGGTATATATATAAAACAGACAAGATAAGTGAAACAAGCTTCCAGTGATACAAATCTTTATACACGGTTCCAAGGTTTAGATCTATAAAGGAAGGCTCATATGGTGGTCTCAGTCTACAATTGAGTTTGTTCTTACTTACAAAGTTTAAGCAAATTTTGTCCATCTCTGTCTAGTGAGAATTAAATCCAGAAATGGCCTCTCAACTTCTGTTTCTAGCATTACTCCTAGCCATGACTTGCTCCATTGCTTTCGCAGCTGAGAGTCTGCAAGATTTCTGTGTACCGCAGCCAACACGCTTAGGTAATTAGTACAACAATCAAACTTCTTTCCACTATTATTTAGTTATGTTGTAATGTATTTTTTGTCACGACTAATTTCAGGTGCAGTGAATGGCATTGTCTGCAAGGACCCTAATCTTGTTGAAGCCAATGACTTCTTCTATAGTGGACTTGACATAGCAGGCAACACATCAACCGTATTTGGTTCACGTGTGACCTCTGTTAGGGTGAACCAAATTCCAGGACTCAACACCTTTGGCATCTCCATTGCACGCATCGATTTCGCTGCATGGGGTGTTAATCCTCCACACACTCATCCTAGAGCGACTGAAATCTTGACAGTCCTTGAAGGAAGCCTCCAAGTGGGTTTTGTCACCTCCAACCCCGAAAACAAACTCATTACAAAAATACTTCAGCCAGGTGATGTGTTTGTGTTCCCGGAAGGTCTTGTGCATTTCCAATATAATGTTGGATATACTATAGCAGTAGCCTATTCAGCTTTCAGCAGCCAAAATCCAGGAACTATTACCCTTGCCAACACAGTATTCGGAGCAAGGCCTCACATCTCTAGCGACATTCTTACAAAGGCTTTCTTAGTGGATAAGGAAGCAATCTACAACATACAGTCAAGATTTTAGATTTCATTACTGGATTCAGCTCTATCTAATAAGTTTGAATCAATTGACAGTTCGATCATACAATTGTTTTGGATGAGTTCAGAGATTTGTTAGTGTTATTTCAGCTCAATTAGCAATGTAATTGAAGCTGAAATCTTATTACATTCATTTGACTTCTAATCAATATAAGGGCACACCCACTTCTATCTATCATGTTGTTACTTGTTAAAGACTTAAAGCTATAATAGTGTAACCTCAAAGTGGCGCATGGGAGAGAAATATAACTCTGTCCCTTATATATAAACACCATGGTCACTGGTAGGCCAAATTAAACAAATGCAGGGCCGACCACTTAAGCTAAGCTCTCAAATTTAGAAATGCATGCTTCCCTGAGCTAGCTCAAGCAATTATACTATTGCTTTTCCTACTGAGGCCGGAAACTGGCTATATATAATCTCAGTGCTTGAACGGCATATATAATATACAGCTTTTGGTTTTAGACCCTTCTGCAATTCCTTTCTTGTTGTTTTCTTGTATATACAAGGCTACAAACAGCTATTCCCACAGCTTTTATATCATTATTCCACAAATTCAGCAGCTTCTGTTGGATTTTTTTTTCATAGAAAAGGATTACCCTATTTATCAAATGGTCACTTATAATATCTTCTTTGGGCTCCTATTATCTTTCTCTTTGTCGGTTGCCACTGCATCTGATAATAGTCCACTTCAAGATTTCTGTGTGGCAGACCCAGAAAGTGGAGGTACCTTCATGATTATCTTCTTTTCAATCTTAACAATTCTTGGTTGAAGCTAATAGAATTTTATCTCAAAGTTTACTATTATATCTACAAAGATTAAAATGGATGATATATACAAATTACCTTGCATGGTAGCATAGCTAACAATTTATGTGTTAGGTTGAACAGCCTACCATGTAGTATGACTGTGTTGTAGTGCACATCCACAAATAATTCTCAAGAACAACATAAAAAGAAAACGCAGAATCACACATAGTAGTACATACCTCGCTTTGCTCTTATGTATATTGTTCTTTTAGAGTCTTTTGAGACACTTCTACAAATACTTTCATTATAATTTTGCGATATAAATTCTAAAATTACCACAATTTATTCCAAATCTAATTAGATATTTTGCATACACATTTACATTATGAATCTTTGTACAGTAATTTCATCTTTTGTTGAATGAATTAGAAATTTAAATCAAACAAAACCAACTTACGAGTTAATTTGGCAGTGCTGATGAATGGCCTAGCTTGCAAGGACCCCAAGGCAGTTGAAGCCAACGACTTCTCATTTGGTGGGCTTCACTTAGCAGCCAATACATCAAACCCAATAGGGTCTAGTGTGACACCAGTGACTGTATCCCAACTTCCAGGACTCAACACCCTTGGCATTTCACTAGTGCGCATCGACTATGCATCATCAGGCATCAACCCTCCCCACACTCATCCTCGTGCCTCCGAAGTCTTGACCCTCCTTGAAGGCAGCCTTGAAGTTGGGTTCGTAACGTCGAGCCCCGAGAATCGTCACATCACCAAGGTGTTGCACAAGGGTGATGTGTTTGTTTTCCCAATCGGTCTAGTTCACTACCAGAGAAATGTGGGAAGTGGCAATGCTGTTGCTATTGCTGCTCTGAGCAGCCAAAATCCTGGTGTGGTAATACTTGCAAGTGCTGTCTTTGGGTCCAGGCCAAGTATTGGTAGTGACATTCTTGTGAAGGCATTGCAAGTTGATAGAGGGGTTGTCAATTACCTCCAATCCATATTCTAGACAAAGAAGGGAGGGGGGCATAGATGAACAAATTTATTTGAATTTCACTTTGTGTGGATCTCCAAACAAAGCCCATGAGAAGTATCAAAATTATATGGACACCCAAGACCCAACCATACTGACTTTTGTTTTGGAAATTGAAAGTTCTACTCCTACCTTTTCCTTCCTTTTCTCAACTCTTCTTTTGGAGTGGCACCATTGAATCGGTTCATATACTCATATGTACACTACACCTCACGCGTAATACAACACGGTTCTCAAGTTTAGGGCAAAAAAAATTAAGCTGTAAGCAATAAACATCTCGTACGTACATCAAGAATTTTATATAGTTCTAACAATAAGTATTTGAGATAATGATTTTTAAATGTCGAATCTAAAGGTCAATTTGAAAACCAAAATAAAAAAAAAATACTTAATTGAAAATCACTAATGTGGCTAGTGACGAACTCCATCATTTCATATTATATCGACTTGATCACGACCATGTTCTTGATTTACATAACAGCAATAAATCAAGAACGAGCCAAGCTCGATCTTTATTTGGTATTCTCAAGATTTGAACCTCACCGGCATTGGCACGTACAGTGTTTACACTAATTTCTTGCTTAACATCAATGTAGAACAAATTTAGCAATTTATATGTATAGCACTGATTTCTTGTGAAACTTCATCACTAGAATCAACAAGCTTAACAAAGAGAAATTTTAAATACACACCCTTAATCTCTTAATTCACACCCCTTACTTAATACACTACTCATCTAGTTTTTTATTTCAATATTATACTAAATACACATTCCAAACTGCCTAAAATACCCTTAATATCGAAACTTAATAATAATCTGTTATTTAATATAATTATTATATATTTACTATTTCACAACTCTCTTCACGTATTCTCTTTTATTTTCTGTTAGATTTTTTTTATCGGGTTAGAAATTTTTTCTTGATATTTTTTAATTTATAATCAAAAGAGCAATATTATATTCGAACTCTAAATCTCCAATATGACATCAATCGGCTAGAATTTGAAGGGAAAAAAAAAATATTGAACATACATAATTTTTTCAAAGTTAAGAAAGTAGTAGAAGTACAATAGCATAAAAACTAGTTTTTAGCCTGCAAGATAAAAACTAAGTTGATAAAAAAAAACCAAAT
>NC_020493.1:4624678-4629955 GCF_000184155.1 Fragaria vesca subsp. vesca | reverse complement strand
TTTTTTTTTTTTTTTCCCTTAATAATTGATGGATGTTTTTGTAATTAAACATATCTATAAAATCTGATGTGAAATATAAAATAATAGAGGTGTGTATTAAGAGATTAGAGGTGTGTATTTAAAAATTTTACTCCTTAACAAATCAATGAATCTATTAAAAAAAAAAAGCTTAACAAATCAATGAAGGAAACAAATCAAATTAGCGGGCTTAGGGTGGAATTAACACATCGATGGAGAAAAAAAAAAATTAAACAGAATCATTTCAGCAAAATCAATGCAATTTCAAGAGAAAACTATTGAAATATATTATGTTATTGCCCGTAATTTGTGTGAACAATAAAAGTCATATATATTTGGGAGATCTCTCTGCTCACCATTTCTGATTTAGCAAATCTAGAAGGCAGAAGAGTGGAAGATTCATCTAACTCGAAGCGATGAATTCAGGTATGTATATAAGCTAGCTTCCCTAATATAAATATCTGCTAACTCTGCCATTGAAACTAATAATCCGATCATTCGCTTTTATACATTTTTAGGAGCAGTAGTAGTAGTACCAATATTGGTGGTGGTTGTATTAGCAGCAGCAACAACTAGAACAGCATCTGCACAAGCCTTGCCTAACTGCCCCGATCGCTGCGGTGATGTGAAAATCCCATATCCATTTGGCATTGTTGAAGGTTGTTACCTGCGAGATGAGTTTTCTATCAACTGTACTAGTACTGAAGACAATGCCGGCCTAGTAGCAAAACTCAACAGTCCTTTCTCATCGTCACCAACATCACCATTGACTGATCTCATTGTTACTGACATAAACCTCGACAGTCCTGAGTTGCGTGTCCGGTCCTCGGTATACAGAGACTGCGGCGGAGGAGAGACCCTGAACCAGTGGCTACGGTTGCCCTCTCCTTTTGCATTTTCCACCAAGAACATCTTCTTTGCCGTCGGCTGTGCCACTTTTGCAAAATATCGAGGTTACCAATATCGTCCCTCTGGCAGGATGCTGACCCCATATGAAGATCAAGCCTACAACAAAAGCGGCTTCGCTGTAACGCAATGTGATGATAGTCTTGGCACCTCTTGCTCTGGCAATGGCTGTTCGCAAGCTTCAATCCCGAGTGGACTGCAAAATTTCACTGTAGAGTCTTTGTTAACCATCAGTATAATTAGGGTCCATGTCCCTATATGGGGAAACTGGTCCAGTAAACACCTAGAGTTAGAGTGCAACTATGGATTCCTTGCGGAACAAGGCTACTTCTCATCCTCCCCAAATATAAGTTATGTCGAACTCCGAATGTACAGAAGTCTGCCGGTCCCAACGACAACGGTGGTTAACTGGCAAATTGGGGATGTGCCATGTGAAGAAGCTCAAAAGAACAAGGGAAATTATGCTTGCAAGGGAAATAGCATCTGCGTAAATCGGTCCAATGTCAGTGAGGGTGGATATGAATCATATGATGGATGGCCTCTAGGCTACATTTGCCGGTGCTTGCCGGGTTACCAAGGGAATCCATATCTTCCAGACGGTTGTCAAGGTATTTAGCTTCAATATAAATATATTGATAGTTATACTGCTTAATTTGTGTGATATTTGAATGCATACTTTTCCTAATTTTTTGTTCAGATATCAATGAATGCCAGAGCTCAAAGCCCTGTAGGATAGAAGAACACTGCGTAAATCTACCAGGACAGTATAAATGTGTTCCCAATCAATTGAAGACCTCTCTCCGGGTTTCAATTTCTTTGGGTACGTACGTATATATCAATTGTTTTTAACTTAAGAGATATGATCACAGTAGTTTTTATCAATTTTGTTGGTATCTTTTCAATAAATCGATCTTTTTAGATACGTTAAGCTAACTATGAGATCACAATCACCATATGAATAATGTGCAAATGAGCTAGTGAGGCCATATAGGCCTAAACACCCTTGAATTGGTTATGTTAATTTAAATGTTCAAATGTGTGCAGGTATCTCTGCATCAGTACTCTTTATGATAGTGGTTGGTGGTTTAGGATCGATATATTGGGGAATGAAGAAACGAGAGTCCATAAATTTGAAAGATAAGTACTTCGAAAAAAATGGTGGTTTGTTGTTACAACAGCTTGCTAGTCGTCATGGAGTGGAGATGGCCAAAATATTTACTGCAGAAGAGCTTGAGAAGGCCACAAACAATTACGACGAAAGCAGAGTCCTTGGTGAAGGAGGTTGTGGGATAGTTTACAAGGGAATGTTGCAGGATAGCAGAACGGTTGCTATAAAGAAGCCCAAAGTTGGTGCCTCATCTCACAGCAGCTACACTACCCCAACCAACAACACTCCCAGCCAGCAGTTTGTTAATGAAGTGGTTATTCTTTCACAAATCAATCACATAAATGTGGTGATGTTATTAGGTTGTTGCTTGGAGACATCAGTGCCTATACTCGTTTACGAGTTCATCACTAATGGCACCCTTTTTAAGCACCTTCATGGAGATACAGGGGGAAAAAGATCATCACCGCCACTTCTTTGGGATTTACGATTGAAGATAGCAACAGAAACTGCAGGTGCATTGGCATACTTACACTCCTCAACCTCGATGCCAATATTACATAGAGATGTGAAGACAATGAACATACTTCTAGATGAAAACTACAACGCGAAAGTAGCTGATTTTGGAGCTTCACAACTAATTAGACCTCTTGATGAAAAGCAAATGACAACTTTTGTGCAAGGCACACTCGGATACTTGGACCCTGAATATTTTCATTCCGATGAATTTACAGAAAAAAGCGACGTCTATAGCTTTGGAGTTGTCCTGGTGGAGCTACTGACAGTAAAAAAGCATTTTCTTTTGCTAGGCCAGAAGCAGAGAGAAACCTTTCCAAATTGTTTGTTTCTTCGGTGGAAGAGGGTCGCTTGAATGAAATTCTAGACAATGAGATGGTCGATGGTGCGAATATGAATGATGGAAATGTGTTAGAAAATGTGGCGTATCTGGCAACAAGATGTTTGAGAGTAAAAGGTGACGAAAGGCCTACCATGAGAGAAGTAGCAATGGAGCTAGAGTGTTTATATAAAGGATTTAGTCCTATTTACGATATGATTAAGCATCAGCTGTTATTTCAAGAGAATTCTGTTGATGAGGACTTGCTGGGATCACCAACTTCAACTACTGCAGATGTTCTTGGAGATGATGAGCACCAAAAACTGTCGCGTGACGAAGGTGATGCAGAAGGGTGATGCGTTTGGACTTGTGCACTACCAGAGAAATGTAGGAACTGGAAATGCTGTGCAGCTGTTGCATTTGCTGCTCTCAGCAGGCAAGACCAAGATCCTGGTGTGGTAATGGTAGTGATGTTCTCGTGAAAGCTCCTCTAGTCCATTAGAGGAATTCTTGTGTGAATTGGGCCAAGTTATGAAATTTCTAAGGACGCCAAAGAGTAAAATTGGACACTCAACCACTCTAAATTTCTGATTTTTTTCCTCTAATTACATAAAATTAGGGAGTAAATTTAAAACTCCTGTGACACGGATGTCAAGCGCGTTTTACGTGCGGTAAGCTCTAATACATTTGTATTATATATTTTTTTTGTTAATGTTATTAACACACCTCATCTGTTTTTATATCCATATATTTTAATTTTATTTACAAACTTGTTATTTATAATATTGTTCATGATTGACTCTCATCATATATATAGAGTGTGTTAATAACATCACCCTAGACTTAAACAACCATAATTGAATTTGTGAAATTGAGCATTAAACATTACCAAGTTGGATAATGATTGATGTTGAAATATCGCGTAGCTGTGGAAGATGATTAGATAAAGTATCAAAAATGTGTGTACATATGAGATGAAAAATAAATCGTGAACCAACACTTTTTTTATAACTTAGAAATACCTTACAAGATCAAGTTGGAGACGTGGGATCAGAGGACATCTCATATCGTTTGTTGCCCAAAGACACCACTACATCAATTCCTGAAAAATTAAAACAATCTAAATTTTTTTTAATTTCTAAAAAGGCAGACAATATATCTAAAGACTAAGACTCGATCGACTTGAAAATAATCGCACAAGACCCTAAATAAAGGCACCTAACACACCGGTTTAAGGTGTAGCCACCAATATATTGGTATATGTAGCCTTCAATTAGATTATGCACAGGATGAGATAGTTGTTGTTCAACTTAATATTAAAAAAGAAAAAAAGAGAACTTAATTAACACATTTAGTGTGACCCATATATATATATGAGAGAGGTCCTCAATTGTGAGCTCGGCACTCTCAAAAGTCAAAACTTACGACTCAAATCAACCCTCATATATATGAGAGAGGACCTCAATCATATTTTCTCATGAAATCATATATATTAGTCATTCAATTGCAATCTTAATTATTATTATTTTGGTCAGATTTGCAGTCTTCATTAGATTAGATAACATTTTGGCCATGACAGCTGACACCAGTCAAGCTCGTCAAGTAGTGTTGATCAAATTAACAATTACCAAGTGCATGAGTTGTGAGACATTGATTTTCGGATTCTAATTAGATTAAAGTTTATTTTTATTATTAAATGGAGGATAATCAAACCACTGATCTGACTTAATCCCAACACAATTTCTAACCACCATCACCACTTGATCGAGCAAACCCCAAGAGCCAACTAGATTAATTAGATATTTCCCCTCCATGAAATTATTATAGGGATGAGTGGTTGGCATCACTTCAGTGTCGACTAATGTCCAAGTTGGGATTCAATACCACTTGAATTTTTCTGTTTTTGTTTTTGTGTGGAAGTTGGAGATAATCAAAAGTTCATGCATGTACTGCAATGAACACTGTGACCAAAGGTCAACCGAGAACAGAAGACTCAGTCTTTCTATATATATATGGTTTGTGTTTTATTAAAATCCAGTAATTGACGACGACCCAGTCTGGAATAGAAAGCTAGCTCGAGCAGAGAGTGAAGTTGTCCGGAAACTTCCCGCCTACGACTACAAAAGGCCGAATCCGGAATATACGTACCGCTTTACTTATCATCAACATTCGCATCATTTTCTCATACAAAAATTGCTACCCATCTTCTCTTTGTTTCTTCTTCTTCAACCTCTAGTTATGTTTTCAATTTTCACTATTGTTGCTTTACTTTAAAGATTTTATTACTGAACCTTGATTTTTAGCACAGTGGACCACTGTGACAATCTCACGGCCAAGTAATTACAGGCATGAACTAATTAACTTAACTTGCCTGATAATTTTCTATTAGAAGGACAAGTCTCCATGGAACCTT
>NC_020493.1:4616602-4623389 GCF_000184155.1 Fragaria vesca subsp. vesca | reverse complement strand
TAATGGTTTACAAGCTTTGTTTCGTGAAGAGTGTCCGTATGCATATTATGTGCATTGCTTTGCTCATCGCTTGCAATTAGCTTTAAATGCCGCTGCCAAAGGGGTGGATGATATTTATACATTTTTTGGTACATTGAGCTTCGTTGTGAATTTTGTAGATTCTTTTGCAAAGAGACATTCAGCTTTGAAAGCTACCAGAGAAGAAGAGATTGCAGAATTAGTGGCTGCTGGCAAACTTCAAACAGGTACAGGGGCTAATCAGGCTTGCACTTTGCAACGAGCAGGGGCAACTCGTTGGGGTTCACATTTTCGCTCTATAACAAGTTTGATTAATCTATTTGGAGCTACCCGAACAACTCTTGCAGAACTGGCTGCAAATGGACCAAAAAAGATACAAGCAGAAGCAAAGAATGTGGGTAAGGCTATGAAGCGTTTTAATTTGTCTTTTGCTTGCTTTTGATGCAATCTGTCATGAAGATAACTGATTTTCTTTGTCAATCATTGCAAAAAAAGCCATAGATATTTTGAATGCTCTAACCTTCCTAAAATTAGCAAAAAGAAGACTTCAAGAGTTGAGAGAGAATGGTTGGGATGCTTTGATTACAAGGGTTGCATCATTTGTTGTGAGAATGATATTATTATGCCTGATATGTCATTACCTTACAAGAAAGGTGTTAGAGCTTGTGAACAGAATATTACAAATGAGCATTATTATCGGGTCAACATACTTAATGCTGTAATAGACTTCCAGATGATTCATTAGAGCTCCTTGTTCTTAGTGCTACATTGGATCCTCGTGATAATTTTGTTGCATTCAAATCAGAAGATGTTTGCAATCTTGCTTTGAAGTTTTATCCTGAGAATATGATTTGTCAACTCTAGATATGGAGTGTGGGTTTTTTGTAGCAAATATTCTAGCTGATCCAAGATTTGTCAACACATCTTCTATATCTGATTTGTCTCGGCGGTTAGTTGAATCAAAAAAGTCTGCATTCTTTCCTATGATTTATAGGTTGATTTGTCTTGTGTTGACTCTACCAGTTTCTACAGCCACAACAGAGAGAGCTTTTTCATCTATGAACATCATAAAAAGTAGACTTCGAAATAAGATGGAAGATGATTTTCTTGATGATTTGATGGTTCTCTACATTGAAAAAGAGTTTGCTGATAGTGTTGATAATGATTCTGTGATTCAGGAGTTTGAAGTTAGTGGAACCCGGAGGGTACGATTTAGATAGTTATAGGTTATTGTTTGTTATTTTCTTACAATCATTTTCGTTGTAGTTTTCAATTTATGAGGTTTTGGTTTTATGTCCCCCTCATATGTTTTTAATATAAAGGCGTGAGGATGAGCCTCCCACTGGTTCCAAACCTCAAAAAATATTTTGTAAGTGTGCTGTGTGAAAATTAGCCCACCCCATTTTCGATTCCTGGTTCCGTCCCTGCGCGCCGCCGGAGCAACCAGAATTTTCTGCCTTCTCTCTACACTGCTCATCTCTCCCTTCTCTCTACAATTTGTTTGGCATATCTATAGACGGAGACTTGTCCTTCTAATGGAAAATTATCAGAAAATTGTAGAGAAGGCATGGAACAGACATACCATGGAACTTTTGTTTGGCCTGTGATATTTTATTTTGGACAACGATATATGGATCGGGAAGAGGCGGCGCGCAACCCATGCACTAGTCGTGGAATATTATAAACCATATATGGCTCTCAGCAACCCAAGTACCCAACTAGTATTTGAGTCCAAAGCCGATTCCCACGTAAAAACAGAGTTTTAATGTGATTCATGTGGACGAATCTTATAGACTTAAACGATCATATTTTTTTATTTTTTTGTGAAGAAAACGATCATAGTTGAATTCGTGCAATTGAGAATTCAGTACAGAGCAGTACCTTGTTGGATATTGATTGGCGTTGAAATACCGTGTTGCTTGCGGAATATTGTTATTGTTTAACTTAATATCAAAAATAATTAGAGCTTAAACGGATGTATAGTGATGACAGATGGCGTGAAGTAACGTTGATGCTAACGACGATATGTCTATATATGCAACTAGTCAAACAACAACCAGGTACATGAGTCATGGGATATTGATTTTCCCACTCCAATTGTATTATTTTGATTAAATCGGAGGAAAATCAAACCACTGATCTAACTTGATCCTAGCACAATTTCTAACCAACCCTCAACACTTGATCAAGCCTATCCCACAAGCTAATTAGAATAGATTTTTACCAATTAGATTAATTGGATAGATATTTACCCTCCGTGAAATTATCGGGATGAGTGACTTACTATAACCACAGTAGTGTACGTTCTGGGTTATACTGTTATATTTCCTTAGCACAGACGCACAATACTAGCTAGTCTTCCTGTATATTCGTGCTTGGCATGAAGTTGAACTCATTAACAGTGACCACTGACTGACTTTAGGCATCATAGTCCAGAGTTACCGGAAACGCTCAACTGTCCAGCGATCATGCGTTCCGGATCGGACGAACCCAATCGCGGTGCGTTCACGATCCCGATCACTAAACCTTGCGTTCCCCTTGACCAAAGCATAATGAAGTCCTAGTTAGACTAATCTAGAAAAACTGTAGATGAAATCAAGTATTAGAGAACCCAAAGAGAGAAATCAGGGAATAACTGCTGAGATCTATCTTAAGCAATTTACACCATTTTCTTGGGTTTAGCCTCCCTTTTCCGGAAGAGATTAATATTATTACTTTCAAAACAAACAAAAAAGATAATGCTAACTTTATGTTATTTATAAGTTTACCTATTTATCCTTTCTTAATAATGTGGTTTTCATAGTGTTTTTATAAGGGGTGGTCATGTAAAAATGATTTATCATATGTAGTTTATTTTTAATTAAATATTAACTATATATCCTAACGTACCACGTTTTTAAAAACTAACGTATCACGTACCCGTACCGCATTCCGGAATCACAACGTTCCGCGTTTCTGGCAGCATTATCATATTGCAACTCACGCGGATACGTCCAACCTAGTTCTTTTGTTTTTGGGATGATACAGTCCCACCAAGTTGGGATTTGATCCAAATACTTAAATTTTCTGTTTTTGTTTTTGTGTTGAAGTTCATCGTTTGTGTACCGGAAGGAACACAGTGACCATATCGGTCAACCCCGAACAGGAGACTCAGTATTCCTCGCCCGCCTATAAAGGCTCTGCCAGGCTAGCTAGTCACTACTTACCCTAGCTACCTCCTAACACAAGCAATACTTAATATATGATGGCCTTGGTACCTGAGAAGATGCTTACTATTATGCAGCTCTATTTCATAGCGGCTGCAACGATCACAATTCTTCTAGCTGCAGAGTCCACAGCGCTTCCTCAAGCCAAGCCAGGATGCCAAGAGAAGTGCGGTGATCTCATAATCCCATACCCGTTTGGCGTAGGCGAATTCTGTTCGATGCGACCAGAGTTCACCGTTACTTGCGATCAATCCACTACAGCAGCACCCTCATCAGCAAACTTTACAAACAGTACCTTCACCTTTCCCATCACCATTTCTAACTTTTCTCTTGTTGACGGTGAGTTACAAGTACTGCAGGCCATAGCCCGAGATTGTTTTGACGAGGAGGGTAATACTACAAACATCGGGAGTGTGCTACAGCTACCTCCTTCTTACACCATATCTACCAGAAACGACTTCTTCATCATTGGCTGTAACGTTTTAGGAGTCTTTGGGGAAGGTGTGGATGTGGGATACGAAACAGGAATAAATTCGGCCTTCTGTATGGATTTTCTTCCCAATTTGACCAAGTCTTGCTCCGGCGTTGGGTGCTCCAGAACTACCGTCCCCGGTGGAATGCAAAATGTTAGTATTCTCATGGAGAAAATGAACGACTTTAACGCAACCGACCTGTGGCAATCAAACTACCCGTGCAGCTACGCCTTCATTGTGAAAGACGGAAATTTCACGTTCGACCCGGAATCAAGTTTTCAGCAACTGAAAACCACAAGGCAGCAGCTTCCAGTGGCTGTGAATTGGGCTGTCGGGGATAAGTCTTGTGAAGAAGCAACTCATTTATGCGCAGGAAATGCGTCCTGTGTCGACCGAAGTACCATCACCGATGGGATGGTTGGTTATATTTGCCGGTGCTGGCCAGGTTACGAAGGAAATCCTTATCTCGGTTGCCAAGGTATCTGTTCACACACACACACACAAGGGCCTTCAACTAAGGGATCCTCTTTTTGACATATATGAGGGATGGAGGATTACACCAACTTTTTTATCACAAAATCACATCTCCACCGTTTAATATGTAGTTCTATATGAGTAGATCACTTCTGTAAATTTTCAGAAATTTTGGTGATCGTTAAGACATTCAGAACTTCGATTTATAATTATAAGCATGAACGGTTCAGGTATGGCAGATTTGGTTCGTTCATTGATTTAATCTTGTTTGACACCTTAACGATCACCAAATCGGCTGAAAATTTGCAGAATTGATCTATATATAAGGACCAACAAACTGAACGATGGAGATTCAAAAATATGATTGAAAAGTTGGTGTAATCCCCCATCCCTCTTATATATCAAAAAAAATCCCTTAATACACATACATACATACGTATACACACATATAATTAATTGAACGTTGTTCTCCGATACTAAGAATTAAGCATGCTTTTCTTGGTTTGTTTCAGATATTGACGAGTGCACCGCTTTAGTACCGGGACGCTGTGAGTATGGGAGGTGCGTAAATTCACCTCCAGGAAATTACTCATGCGAGTGCAGTAAAGGATTTAAAAACCTAGACGCCATGACTTGTATACCCAATTCCTCGTCAAACAACACTACTTCCTGGAAAATTTCATTGGGTATGTTCGTGTTTAATTCTTAACTGGCTAAATATTAAATATCTAATTACTTTTCCCATTCAATAGGCTTATATAATTGGTGTTTCTGATCTTGAAGAAATTTCTACTATCTGCTCCATAGGCACAACACAAACACTAAACCCAGACTTTTAAATTAAATATACCCTTCAATCTTGTATGTGTGTGCATATATATATATATATATATATATATATATATATATATATAGTAGGAAAAATTCTGGTATTGTTTGAACGATTTTTTCAGTTTGTTATAGAAGGTTTACCCTAACATGATATTTACTATATATACGCAGTTTTGGATACAAACGCATATATATGCATTATCAATCTTAAACTTGAGAAAGAATCAGGAAAAGAAGGGTCTGAAAATCGGAATCATCAAACTATATCTACAAACTGCAAAAGGGTGGAGTGATTAATTAAGAAGAATTTGTGTTTCCCTTAGAACCTCTCACTTGTCTTTTTCTTTTCTTTTTTTTTGAAAGGAAGGAAGGGAAGGAAGAACCTCACTTGCATTGGTGGCTGAGGCTCATTGATATTGGCTGCATTGCCAGGCCAATAAGAAGAGTTGCATCTAGCTGTGTCAACAAAAATAAAGGAGAAGGAAAAGGAAACGATAACAAAAGAAGCAAAGAGAAACAGAGTGGCCAATTTGCTCTTGTCATGTTGTGAACTTGTGATTTCCCAATATAGAACCTGTGATTGGCTATATATAATTGAGAGAAAACAAGAGCACCTGCGGATATGCGACAGTGGACGTACATTCCATTTCTAGCTAGCTCACTGTCAATTTGATTATTCTTTGACCGGTTTCTTTGTTTCTTGTGGTACTCTCTACAAAATATATATTAATAATTGGTCCTTCAGCTAGGGGCTGATCGAGATCTTTCAATACACAGACAAATACGAAAGCCATATAGAGATTCTTCTCAAAAAAAAGAAAAAAAAGAAAGAAAGGCATGCATATAGATACGATCGAATGGTCCGTCAAAGGAATTTCAAGTAAGGGTGATCGAGTACAACATTGATCGAACTCAATATTCAAATACAACGATATACGTACCCCTTGTCAAGAAGTTTTTGATTGGTTCTTAGCTGGCTCTCAGCTCCTAGCTACCAAATTGGCTGCACTCGCATTTTGCTTTGGCAAGTTTGATATTGAGCGCTTATGGCTCGTGATATGTTTGCTCGTTAATATGAATACCATCGAGATGATTTTGTCTACGTGTTTCTTGCTATCCCCAAAATGATGAAAATGTAGTGCTTAATTAGGGTTAAATCTATAATAGCTATGCATATATAGTTTCCAATGGGTCCACGATCAAGTAACTCAGTGGAGTCTGTTTAATTGTAAGCTCGAAACAAACTAGGCAAAACGATGCTGGGGATGGATTGGATCGTAACTTAACTTCTAAATTTCTATATGAGGTATTTCTCAGTAACAAAACGTGAAAAATTCCCCACTTGAAAGCCGAACATATATAATGCAGTAATTGGATATGCGATTTAGGGTTTGGACATGACAAGGGAAATTCTCATTCGATTCATGCATTGCATGCAATTGCATGTTTTCATCATCAAGTTAATATTTTTATTTTCATGCGGAAATTATATATATATATATAAGGCCCTTTCAATGAGGGATCTCTTTTTTTGTTCATTTCTAGGGATAACAACTCATCATATACACACATATATGTATGTGTAAGTATACATATATATATTGGTCACATCGTTGTGTCAACATCAAAATGATGCTCTGTGAGTTCAATTACCAGGAAAATTTGCTTGTGCATTTGTAGAAACATGCATAAGCGACACTGAAAGGGGAATCGTTTTCCATCCAAAATTCCAAATCAAGATTACAGAAATCTTTTCGATATCATCTAACTATGACAACAACAGAC
>NC_020493.1:4610446-4616582 GCF_000184155.1 Fragaria vesca subsp. vesca | reverse complement strand
TTTGCGTATGATATTTCAACCATTTACAGGTTTCAGTATAGGCTTCTTGGTTTTTAATGGTTTTTAATCTTGTGGATTTATCGGGGAGTGAACAAAAGGAGACTCGTGAGACTCAAAAAAAAGAACTTCAGAGAAAACGGCGGCCCAACACTACAACAACAGCTCGCTAGTCATGGAGGATCTGTTGAGACAGCAAAAATCTTTACTGCGGAGGAACTTAAGAAAGCCACAAACAATTACCATGTAGATGAAATCCTTGGAGAAGGAGGCTATGGAACAGTTTACAAAGGGACGCTACATGATAAGAATGTTGTTGCCATAAAGAAGCCAAAGATTGGCGCTCCAACTGAAAGTGATCAGTTCGTTAATGAGGTTATCGTTCTTTCTCAAATCAAACACAGAAATATAGTGAAACTATTAGGTTGTTGTTTCGAGACCGAAGTGCCTTTATTAGTATACGAGTACATCACTCATGGTACTCTTTTCGAGCATCTATTCAAAAATGGAAAAGGATATTCCTCGCTTTCATGGGAATTACGATTGAAGATAGCATCAGAAACGGCAGGGGCATTAGCATACTTACACTCCTCTACTTCCACTCCAATCATACATCGAGACGTGAAATCTATGAATATATTATTGGATGACAAATACACTGCCAAAGTGTCTGATTTCGGAGCTTCACGTTTCATTCCTCTAGATCAAACTCAACTTGCAACACTAGTTCAAGGGACGCTTGGGTACTTGGATCCTGAATACTTTCATTCAAACCAGCTGACCGAAAAGAGCGACGTCTATAGCTTTGGAGTTGTCCTAGCGGAGCTACTAACAAGTAGAGTTGCACTTTCTTTTGCTAGGCCGGACAAGGAGAGATGTCTAGCAAGCTTCTTTGTTTCTTCAATTGAAAACGATCGCTTGATTCAGATTCTTGATGCTGATATGGTGAATGAGGGGAACATAGAGACAGTAGAGCAAGTAGCGAGACTGGCAAAAAGATGTTTGATGATAAAAGGCGACGAAAGGCCTACGATGAGGGAAGTTGCCATGGAGTTAGAAGGGATGAGAATTACGGCAAAGCATACATGGAAAAATGGCGATTCCGGCTTCGAGGAGACTGAGTACTTGCTCGGGTCACATGATTCAGCTGCTTCCGTGGTGAATATTGGAGGCGGAGGTGACGGTGGTTCGAGCGTTACAAATACTGGTTATGACAGCATGCAAATTCAAATGTTAATGCCCTACGATGACGGGCGATGATTGATCACATCAGATCTAGAGTTCTAGTAGTACTGAGTCGTCATTGCAAAACTGGTTGTAATTGTATTTTAAGAGTGATTAGCAATAAGTTGGTAGGCGTACGGTACGTACGTCAGTATGCCCAGTCGTATATATGTCATGATTTGAAGTAGTGTAGTATGTATAATCTATAAGATTATAATTGTTCTCTCTCTAGAAGACTTAATTTAATTTAATTTTCAAAGGACTTGTTCTGTCATTCTAGAAAAAAAAAAAAAAAAAAGGACTTGTCCTGTCGAAATGAAAACTTGGTAGCCATGTATGTATAATGATCTATTACAACTCTTTTTCACTGAATAACGTTTTATAAATTTCCAAAACGAATTTGTTTCAGAGAAATGCAAAAAGAATAATTGAAAAGTCGAGAACCTGGTTTAGTTGTTATTACTGAAATCAAAAGGTCATGGACTGAAACTTTGAGACATTAAGTATATGGACTAAATAGTATTTAGTTCTTGTATTATTTAACACCGAGTTTTTGGAGAAAACTCATGATTGGTTAGTGTTAAGCCTAGTCCATATCTAGGCGGCCCAGTCCATTCCCAACCGTGACATCAGCAGCTTGGAGAATAAGTAATATTTTGCTTGCTTTTGCTATCAGCTATAACCAACTGTAGAATAAATTGGAGTTCTTTCTCTGTATTTTCAAGAACTGATCGCATCATTTTCTCATACAAAAATTGCTACCCTTCTCTTTGTTTCTTCTTCGTCAACCTCTAGTTATGTTTTCAATTTTCACCATTGTTGATTTACTTTCAAGATTTTATTATCTGAACCTTGATTTTTAGCAGTTAGCACCGAAAAATGTAAAATGCATCTCACAAGATCAAACATTTGTAACTGTGTCTTAATCATTAGAATTTATAACTATCTAAAGAGAACTTCTTGAACTTACAATAATACGGAGCAACTGAGCAAGTTAAACATACTAAATCTAGGAAATCCAGATTTTATGCATATACACATGACTTTGACCTAAAAAAAACGAAAACAAAACAAACAGGATTGCATGGGATTGCATGCATACTACATGACTTTGTTTATCTTACAAGACACTCGAATGATCACATTGGAATAGAGAGAAACAACATAAGAAAAACAAGAAACACATAGAAACACAATTGATTTGGGTTTCCTAATCCAATGCGAAACGTCTAGAAAGGCCGAAGAATATTCAGCGACCATAACCGGACGGCTTTTGGGCTTGTTTCTGCATGCTGGCGTCATACTCTGCACTGCTATTAATCCCAGTAGAGCCACCATCGACTTCATCACTAACCTCAACAAGAGAGTGGTCTATCTCGTTCGATGAGGAGGCATTTCCTCCTGGTTGCTTTGCCAAAGTTCTCAGCATTTCTTCTAGCTCCCTCTCTACTTCTCTCATGGTAGGCCTGTCGTCTCCTTTCACACTTAAGCATCTTTTGGCGAGCTCGGCAAGTTTTCCGATCATCTCCCGATTTCCATCCTTGACTATTGCAGGATCAAGAAGTGGATCCAGCGGATCTTTATTTTCCATTGTAGAAACAAAGACGTTGGCCAAGTTTCTCTCCGCCTCGGGTTTATCTGAACGAACTGCATTTTGACTTGTCAGTAGCTCCACCAGGACAACCCCAAAGTTATAAACGTCACTCTTTTCTGTGAGTGTGTTGGACTGAAGATATTCAGGATCCAAGTATCCCATTGTCCCCTGCACTAAAGTTGGAAGTTGAGTTTCGTCGTCAGGAACCAGTTTCGAAGCCCCGAAATCCGACACTTTGGCCGTAAGTTTCTCATCCAACAGTATATTTGTTGCCTTGACATCTCGATGAACAATTTGCGTGGTGGTCGAGTGATGCAAGTATGAAAGTGCGGTTGCAGTCTCTGCTGCTATCTTCAATCGTTGTGCAAATGAAAGTGGTAGTTCTCCTTTCTTCTTATGAATATGATCGCAGAGAGTTCCATTACCAACATACTCGTAAACCAGGATAGGCGTTTTTGTCTCCAAACAACAGCCTAGCAGCCTCACCACATTTCTATGACTGATTTGAGAAAGAACAATGACCTCGTTAATAAACTGATCACTTTTCTGAACAGTCATTTTGGACTTCTTCACAGCAACCACTCTTTTATCAAATACGCCTCTGTAGACTATTTCATAGCCACCTTCACCAATTTTTTCATTTTCATTGTAATCCTTTGTTGCTTTCTTGAGATCTTCTGCAGAAAAGATTTGGGCCGCAAGTGAGGAATCTTTTTGACTAGCCAATTGCTTTAGTTTTGCTTCCAATATTGGCCCGCCGTTCGCATCAAAGTACTTTTTTCTTATCTTGTTGAACTGTCTTCTTTTGTATTCACGATATAACACAAAACTTACGACTAATAGAACAAAGAAGCCTATACAAATACCTGCAGTTGAAAGAAGAATCATAACCGTGTTTCAAAATGAATAAAATCTAGATCGGATGGTAGTAAATTTTGAATTTCTATAAACACTTTCACATATTCGCATAACAATACATGTAATCATGTCACGGCTTAGTGACCGTAACAAAAACAAATTATGCAAATGAATGTACCATTAAACTTCCAATGTCGTACGTAGTGACATATTATTGATATATAATAATGTTGTTTAACATTTACACTTTAATTAAATTAGTTGTGGTCTTGCGGTTTCAATTTCATCTCACGTTAATAATTATAATAAATACTTTCTAAATATCAATATTGTAGAGCATTTTTGGGTTCGAAAAGATAGACACTTGTCACTTGTCACTTGTCACTTTTCTCAGTCATGTATGTATATAATATTTATATAGTAGAAGCAGCTATATATCACTAAGGCTACAGCATACCCAATGCAATTTTGAGGGGAGTAGTGTTGTTTGCCGGGCGAGCAACGCATTTCCCTTGGCCATCATTTTCGAACCCTTCATCACATTTACAAGAGTAAGTTCCACTTAAATTTTCGCACGTTCCGTTCCGGCATGGATTAGTTTCATTCAAACACTCGTTGATATCTGAAAGAACATAAAAAGTTCAGAAACACACAGAGAAATATATACATATACAACTGCATGTACATATAAATAGTATTTCATCTGTATCGGCAAAGAGATCACCTTGGCAACCGATGTATGGGTTCCCTTCGTAGCCTGGTGAGCATTGGCAATAGTAACCAGGGTACGGGGCCTGCTTTCTCTGGTTGACACAGGTGGAATTTCCCTTGCATGCATAACGCTCAGCATTCTTTTCAGCTACCTCGCACGTCTCATTTCCAATCTGCCAATTAACGACCACTGGCATCTCCTCTATGTTCTTCAGCTCTTCGAAACTACTCGTTCCTTTGAATTTAAAGTAGCCATCTTGCACAAGGAAGGCATAGCTGCAGGGATTAAAGTCCCATATACCAATGTGGTTGAAATAGCTGCCCAATCTGAGAGTAAGATTCGTCAGTCCTTCAGGGATTTCGGTCTTGCAACACCCGGCACCAGAGCAAGTTTCTTTCACGGTGGTTCTGTTGAGGCACACGGAAATGCACCCCGTCATGATGAACACTTCTTCGCCAATAAAACCCCTGAAAGCAGCAGAAGAGTCGCAGCCTAGGGCGAAGAACCTGTTTTTGGGACCGGAAATGCTGAACGGAGGTGGAAAAGAGAGCGAAGGTCTGTTTGATGACCAACTAGCACCGAACTCGTTGTAACAATCCTTGGTAATATAATTCATAACTAGCAACTCACCCTGAGCAACGACAAATCCAGTAATACGGACATTGCTGGACGTCCAGTTCAACGATGGGGCTGTTGTGGAATTATCACAGACGAGACTAAATCGGGTTTCCTGTCCCATCGGTGACATGTAACAGCGGTCGCCGATGCCAAATGGATATGGAATTGTAAGGTTACCACAGCGATCTGGGCAGTTTGGCTTTGCTTGAGGCAGTGGGAGGGGTTTATCAGCTTCTTCTGCTGCTAGCAATACCGTTGCAGCTGCTGCTAATGAAACTAATAAGAGTAGTTCCATGAGAAGCATTTTCCCATGTACCAAGGGCATAAGACTTGAGGGTTTCTGCAATTTAAAGTTTCTCTTATTGCAATTTATAGAAATTGGAATAGAGGAATCGGAATCATGGTTGGCCTTCCAACTAAATTAAATGATATATACACACAAGTTTCTATCACCTCTAGGCCGGGAGTTTAATTAGATAAATTGATGAATTTATTATCTTTTTTCTGCTTACTAGGAGTCATTAAGAGATTGTTTGCCGAATCACATGGCAATGTTTTATCTGTTTAAATCAGGACTAGGTATAAACTTTACTTGGTTTTAGTTACAAGAGACTAGTGATATTGCTTCTCCAGAACCACATATTATGTTTTTCTACATCTAGTCATCAATTAACTATATCTCCAACTAATATTTGGTAAATGCGCGCTAAACCTAATTAAACACTATTCAGTCCGCGCCACAGGACAACTAAAGGAAATTGAACCATGATCAGATGTTTTTTGTTTTTTTTGGTCAAGAACCATGATCAGATGTTGAGATCGATAATTACTTGTAGCTACTCTCTTTAGTTTTTAATTAAGTGCCAATATGTGGTAATTGGGATGTGGTTTGAATTAAACCTTTTTTTTTTTTTTTCTTCCCCAAAGTTCTAACATGATATGATCTGCTCCTCTTAAAAAAAAAAAAAAAAAATAAAAATAAAATAAAATTGACAAGATGACATGATATGGTTGGCGTGATGAACGTGGGGTTTGGACTCTTCCTCCTTTTGACTGCCCACCACCAAAAGAAAAGGAACAAACCGGGAAGGGCTGTCGAGAGTGTGAATAAAAAAAGGGCAATGATAAAATAG
>NC_020493.1:4605588-4610426 GCF_000184155.1 Fragaria vesca subsp. vesca | reverse complement strand
CTCTCTCTCTCTCTCTCTCTCTCTCTCTCTCTCTCTCTCAACTCGCCGACGAGATCTCCGTCAACCTTTTGAGAGCCGACGACCTCCGCCGGCACGGGTGAGCAGCACCTTAGAGATCCGGCTTCCACCACCAGTGCGGGATTACACCGCCAAACCACCACCACTACAGGAGTACCGCCTTGCCACCACTTCAAACCACTCACCCAATAGATAACTAGATCGGAGTCCAAAGCAAGATCCGGCGAAACCTAAGCTTTCTCGGCACACCGGTTATCCAACCCGTCGAACCACCAACTCCGGCTGGACCACCAACCTCCATGAGGTGTCGCATCGATCTTGTTGCACTCCCAGTTCCGATCTGTCCACCTACGACGACGAAACCTGTGTATGAGGACGAGTTTGAGAATAGGAGAAAAGATGGGACTTTGAAGGGAATGTTGCTAGCTGGGTGCGCAGGTTAGAATTGGATTGGGCATAGGATAAGCAGCTGGGACTTCTTCTCTGGGTTGTTGAACAAGAGCGTTGAAGAGATGAGGAAAAGTTTAGCTACTTAGCCAAACTAACGATTTGGCTAAGTAGTTCTTGTGTGTTATTGTATTCTTGATACATGAATCATGCTTGCTTTTTGTCAAGCACAGCCTCAGAGGATTGGAATCGTGATTGTTGCTATGAATCAAATTTATCATGTTTGAGTTTTACAATTCCTTCTTCTTCGTTTTTGTTTTGGCATATTCAAGTTGGCAAGAACTGTGATGTAATTGATAATAGAAGTGATTGGAATGCAACAAGCTATGTAACTGGTAATGTAACTGGCGGTTATATGACAAGTTATATGGTCAGTCTCATGAAATTAAGCAAGTTACATGGTCAGTCTCATGGATAGTTACATAGGCAGGTTAATGTAATTGCACAAATGTAGCATGTATGTAACTACCCAGGTAACTATCAATATGTAGTTACATGGATAGTTACATAGATTGATAGTTACATGGATAGTTACATAGATTGATAGTTACATAGATAGTTACATGGATATTTACATGCATAGTTACATGGAGTTACATGGATAGTTACATAGATGGATAGTTACATGGATAGTTACATAGATAGTTAGATGAATAGTTATATAAATGAATCGTAACATGGATAGTTACATAGATAGTTACATGCATAATTACATAGATAGTTACATAGATATTTATATGCATAGTTACATGGATGATAGTTACATGGATAGTTACATGGATAGTTACATAGATATTTACATAGATATTTATATGCATAGTTACATGGATAGTTACATGCATAGTTACATGCATAATTACATAGATAGTTACATGGATAGTTACATAGATGGATAGTTACATGGATAGTTACATAGATATTTACATACATAGTTACATGGATAGTTACATGCATAGTTACATAGATATTTACATGCATAGTTACATGGATAGTTACATAGATGGATAGTTACATGGGTAGTTACATAGATGGATAGTTACATAGATGGATAAATACATGCATAGTTTCATAGATGAATAGTTACATACATAGTTATATAAATAGACATATACATAGATGAATAGTTTTATGGATAGTTACATAGATACATAGTTACATGGATAGTTACATGCATAGTTACATAGATGGATAATTACATAGATAGATAGTTACATACATAGTTACATAGATGGATACTTACATAGATCGATAGTTACATGGATAGTTACATAGATGAATAATTACATAGATAGATACTTACATGGATAGTTACATGCATAGTTACATAGATGGATAGTTACATGCATAGTTATATAGATGTTATGTAACTGACCGTGTATCTACTCAAGTAACTAAATATAACTGACTGTGTAACTACTCAAGTAACTAAATATTTGTAGCATGCCGCTGCACCGCAACAATAGACTGACCATATAAAAACCTACGCAGTCGTCGCATGCATCAATCAGTTCCATGGAAATGATTTGAAGCAATATACTGCACCTTGCAACCACCTAGTATATAATTATGGTTCTTCTTGTCATTGTAAATATTCAAAAACAGATACCACTGTTTGAACAATTTGAAATAACCACATCTATATAAGTTGAAACATCTCTAAAGAATCTTACACTAGTAATAAGAAACTGCAAGTCATATCTCAATAACATTCGAACAGCACCCGAAATGCAATAACTCTACTACTGTAATACACGATAGACACTACAGAGCAGATCATGTTCAAGTGATTTAGTAGACATTTTGTTCATGGTAGCTAGTTATATAACAAAATTTACAAAAACCATGATTAGAGGAGCATCCAAAAGTGTTAGTGCACTCACATGAAACCTACTAGAATACTAGATTCATCAAATATTTAACTTCATTATGCAATGGTACATCTTCTAGCTCAAGAAATTTGCGGAACCTCCCAACTCAAAGGTTCTTCTTCATTGAGCAGATTAAGGAACTCGTCAGCATCAATATTGTTGATGTAGGCGTTGGAGTAGTCCTCAGAATCGATCACCTCCTCTTTCTTGATTAGAGTCGCACTTGTACCCGCTACTGCTGCCAAGCACTCTTGCTTCATTTCCACATGGACCTTCTGATCATCATCTGCTACACTTAGTTTCTCATCTACTACCGGAAATTGTATCGTCCCATTAGCTTCATTGTTACTTTGCTTCTCTTTCTGCTAGTATTTTCTTGCTTAAACAAGTGTACCAGTAGTTCTTGATTACATTGTTTGTTCGACCCGGCAATCTCCCCGCAATCAAAGACCACCTTAGAACAATAAAATTTGCACATACATCACACAATGCAAGTCCGAGAATTTGATAATGATCGACTACATAAGCAAGGAAAATGAAATGAGCTGAAGAGTTACCTATTTCCAAGAAGCTTGTGCAGCCTAATAATCAAAACCTCTTCCTATTCAGACATGTCGCCTCTCTTGATGTTGGGTCTCAGATGGTTCACCCATCTCAGCCTGCAACTCTTGCTGCTCCGATTCAGCCCTACACCGAAAACCCATTATTCTTTGGATCATTAAGTACATAATGTGATTGATTTGGGTTACATTCATGCATATATACAATACATACCTGCTTTGGAGGCTATTAAGGTCCATTTCTTTGCACCATGAAGGGCAACAACCTCGATTAGTTTCTCATCTTCGTCGGGAGTCCACTTCTGCAGACAGAATTTTCACAGATCATCATATAAATTGAAATAGACGGGATATATTTTCTAATATAATACGCTAAATCAAAAAACTACATGTAAAGATCTTAACAGAAACACTTTCTTTATCGAAGCAATGATGAACAGATTGACAATGAACACAGCAACAGAATCATACTAGTATAGATAATTCATGTCTATTCTTGGAATCCAAGNGTTTGGTCCCTAAAATATTAAGGTCCAAGGCACACACAACAAATTCTGCCAAGATTCACCACAGTGATGAGTGCTATGGTTACTCACAACATTGATAACGTGTAGTTAAGAAGATTTCTATCTAGAGCATTCTGAATAAAACCAAACACTACTACTAAACTCAGGAGAAGGAGTGAATTCTTTCACCCATGGTTTTGACATAGCACCCTGCCTTTCTCTTTGTTTAGTTTATTTCTTTTAAAAGATTGGTTGGCCTAACTGACAAGTACAAGATGAACTCTATTACTCTAAAGTCAAAACACATGCACTTAATGTCTCTCTAGTGCTTCAGTCCCAGAAAACTAATCACAGCAGCATAACCACAAGAAAACTAATCATGTCATGGTTGCAGATATGAAGTACCATGCTATCACCTGTTACTCTAATAATGTCAGGTGAACTCGTATCCGAAAAAGGCCATGTAACCACATAAGAGACAAAGAACGAAATCAAATTTCTATATTCACGGATACATGGCTGGTTAATTGGTTTGGTTTATAACATAATGGATAACTGTTTGATATTGTTCCTGCCTCAATTCTAAGCAACTTCATAAAAGTTGGTTTAACTTTCATATCAAATATGTACCATATCCATTAACAAAATGAGAAAAGTAGAGACAGTACTGAATCATAATTATATGCTACCATTAAGGGCTCAATAAAAAGGGAATCTCACCTCCAGGTTTAAGTCATTCACCTTATCGATTGCATCCTCCACATTACCACATTGTACTGCATTCTTGACTGCTATGCGTTATGTGATTATTGCAAGATCAATATCTGCTAAACACTCGTAAGGACAAACACATCACAACACCATCAAGCATAACAATGCCACAAACACAATTCAAATCGAACCAACTACACAAACAAAACATCACATCAATAACAAAACAAAAAAGGATATGTTCAATTCCAGACTCCTTTCCGAACTTCTCCACCGCATCCGCATCACAAAATCTTCCAGATCAAACACATATACTTCAATCGCTCTAAAATTCACACCAGAAACTTCAATCTCTAGCAGAATTACACAACAGAAAAGATGTTTAAACAGAAAAGAAGCTATTAGATCCTCTCCGATTACCTTGAAAAGAAGAAGACGATCGAAGACTTGGACGGCGATGAAGAAGAAGGACCAAGCCGGAGATGGAGAGGGAGAGAGAGATGCGGCTGCTGAGAGCGGCGGCTGAGCGCAGCGGAGAAGAGGTATTAGTTGAGGGTGAGCGGTACGGTGCGGAGCTCCGATGAAGTGCATGTATTTGCAATCGGAGACCAAAGCTCCGTTCACGATCCATGTCGACAATCGTTGGCGATAAGAGAGAGAGAGAGAGAGAGAGAGAGAGAGAGAGAGAGAGAGAGAGAGAGAGAGAGAGAGAGAGAGAGANAGAGAAG
>NC_020493.1:4604753-4605498 GCF_000184155.1 Fragaria vesca subsp. vesca | reverse complement strand
AGAGAGAGAGAGATGACGAAACTGAGATCGATCAAAAATAGGTTAAACGAGAGAGGAGGGTAGAATAGTCATGTAAAAAGAGTGAAAATAGATCTTTATAACATTTAAGATGTTTTAAGGTGACCATTTTATCATGTAACATGTTTTAATGGTGACCTTTTTATCATGTGGAACATTTGAAAACTATTTTATCATTTGTACCTTCAAATAGTAGTTTAATGTTAAATACCCTAAAAGATAAGGGTTATTATAGTAAGAAGCCAAATTAAAAAATAAAATAGTAAAATAAATAAATAATCGTAGAGAGAAAAGTGGGTAGTGAGATGCAATGATTGTGAATTTGTGATTCCGTGCAAATATAAAGGCTAGTATTATGTGAATGCAAATCTTAATAATTCATGTAGTTTTGCCAACAGTCACTTTGGGGAATAGAATCTCTGGGGCTCTCCTTGTTAGACATACTGTGAGCTACTCTTACTGTACGTACGTCCTTAATTTCCTATATAATTGAATCTAACCAGTGATGTCCATACTGGCTTCTAGTTCTTACTAGCCATTCGGCTTTCATTTCACTAGCTTACTGACATTGTTGACAAAGTTCCACCAACCAGAATCTTGCTTCCGGCAGCACAGTCTCCTGCTGCTATATCTGCTCTCAATCACCGATCCAGAGGTTCCCCTTCTCCATCCTCGTTCAAACTTCATTTATATATATATATATATATATATATATATATATATATGT